>NW_027458026.1:0-181672 GCF_050624435.1 Tenrec ecaudatus | reverse complement strand
GAGCCAAGAAACTGCTGACCGGTGGCCTTTACTTCCGCCTGCTGGCCTCAGTCCCTTTCTAGAGAACTCCGAGCAGAAAGGAGCAACTGGGTATCTAGGATGCTGAAGAAGGGGCAGAAGGAGAGGTCAAGTTCACAGCTTGTCTAACCTTCAGTGTGTAAGTTTCTTTTCCCTCAGCTCCTAGAAGCAGAGCCTTGATTTCCCTTGACTTTCTCTCCAGAAAAACATTGTAGTGGCTTCCAACAAGGTGTCCAGTCAGGTGACAGCAGTATCCTTCTCTGAGGACTGCAGCTACTTTGTCACTGCAGGCAACCGGCACATCAAGTTCTGGTACCTCGATGACAGCAAGACCTCAAAGGTGAGGCAGCAAGTAGCCACTAGGGTGGGGTCTGCCCAGATATGTTCCACCTGCGCCCCCTTCTGCATGCTCAAAAGCCCCTTGGAAGTCTCAGCTGGGCCAGGTGCTATGTCAATATGCAAGGGAAGCCTTCTCCCTCCCTCCCCAGGGCCTGCTTTCCAGGGGGTAGCCTGCAGGGTGTGTGGGTGGCACCTGTGGTGGGTCTCCACAGGTGAATGCCACTGTACCCCTGCTGGGCCGCTCCGGGCTGCTGGGGGAACCTGCGGAACAACCTGTTCACTGATGTAGCCTGTGGCCGCGGGAAGAAGACTGACAGCACCTTCTGTATCACATCCTCAGGGCAGCTGTGCGAGTTCAGTGACCCGGAGACTGTTGGACAAGTGGGTGGAGCTGAGTGTAAGTGAATGCTTTGTCGGCACCCTCCCGTCTGTCACCTCTGGGCTCCAGGGCACCTGAGTCTGCATGCACGCTGGGGGAGGCCCCAGGCGGAGGAAGGTGTTTGGGAACCTCTCTGCTTGCTCGCCCTCTCTGTCTCTGCCTCTTCCTCTGCTTTCCTCTTCTGCTCAGCACACAGACAGCATCACAGTAAGTGTGCTGGCCCTGTCCGCTGCCTCTGCTGCCTTTCTCTGGGCCGGCCTTTTCTGGGTGTGTCTTTGCCCAAACCTCAGGTGCCTTATAAGGAAGGCTTGCTGACTCCTTCCCCCTAATTGCACGGGGCTGTGGGCCCTCTGGCCAGCTGCTGTTAGAGGGAGGGGCATTGAGGGGCTCTGCCCAGGGCAGCTGGCCTGCCTTGCGCTTGTCCTTGCCTCTTGGCTCATGGCTGTTGAGGTGTCCGGTGAAGGAGTGGACAGACGCCCTTGCTGACTGTGGCTTCTGTGCTCACAGACCACAGTGGCCCACTGCATCTCGGTGAGCCAGGACTACATCTTCTGCGGCTGTGCTGACGGCACCGTGTGCCTTTTCAACCCCTTCAACCTGCACTTCCTCAGCACGCTGCCCCGGCCCCATGCCCTGGGGACAGACATTGCCAGCATCACAGAGGCCAGGTGAGCGGTGTGGGTGGGCCCCTGAGTCCTGTCAGAGCCCCACTCTGTGCCAGGCCGTCCCTGGCATGCTGCAAGGAGAGGAGGGCACACATAGACCTCTGGGAAGACCCTTGCAGTCAAGCACAGGTGGGTCTTTTAGCATTTGTTGCTCACTGTGGGCAACCGTGGTAATCTGAGTCTGCAGTGTGGTAATGCATTGTCCTGTAAACACCACAGCTAGGACAGACGGGCAGTTCCTTAGGGTTTCTGAGAGAGGCTGGAAACCTGACGGAGCAGGCCTTTCTCCCTCAGGGTGGTCCTGGGTAGCAGCTAAGGTAGGAGGGTCTTATTGTAGCCTCGGGCCTTGGGTTGGGTGATTGCAGGAAGTGAAGTTTTGCTCTGGTTTCAGTGCTGTCAGGAAGCGGGGCAGTTCTGCAGTTGGGTATATTAATTTCTCATTCAGGGAAGGAGTGGGCCAAATCTGCAAATGGCAGGAAATGACATATGACCATGACTGGTTTGCACAGTGCCCTTCCTTTTCCTCTGACGTGAGTCTAGAAGGGCCTGACATCTGCTTGGCTGCATCACGGCCACACACTGTCCCCGCCTGATGTTGGGGGCTATGAAATAGCTTGTGTTCTTTTGCAGAGCCCCATGGCAAGGAATGCCAGGCCAGCCGCTGCGTTCTTTCTCCAGTGACTGCTGGCCAACCTGCTGCTCCTCCCTTTAGTGCCCCTTTTCATTAGCGCTAACTCACCAGTTTGCCCTGTCTGCCCTGGACACCCTGACCCCCTCTTTCCTCAGTCGCCTTTTCGCTGGAGTGGCCAATGCGAAGTATCGGGACACCATCACCTTGACCTTTGATCCTGCAAATCCGTGGCTGTCTTGTGTGTACAATGACCATAGTACTTATGTCTGGGGTGTGAAGGGCCCCAAGAAAGTGGGCAAGGTGTATTCAGCTCTGTATCATTCCTCCTGCGTCTGGAGTGTAGAGGTACGTGGGCCAGGTCTGCTGAGACTGACCGTGTTTCCTGGCCTACCATTAGGAGCTGGGGTTCCTCAAGTGTGGAATTTGTTTCCTCCAGCACCCTTGCTCCCCAAGCTGTGCCCCTGGGTCCCTTCGTATCTGTTAATTGGCTCTGAGGATGGGAGGGGATTTTAGTGCTGACTCATCTCAGACGTTTTTCAGTATGCCCCTGTGCAGTCTTAGCTTGGCCTCTTTGGACATGTTCCTGAACTTGACCAAACCTTAGTTTCTGCAATTGTGAAATGACATACCTGATGCATTTGATTTTTACGAACAGGAGACAATGTAAGTGGGAGATTTAGAATGCCTAGTACTTACTAGGTGCTTGGTTAATGTATATTCCTTTACTTGTTAAAGACAAGAGCTAATCATTATGACTTGCTTGCTATGGGACAAGCCGTTGCCTCCAGGGGACAGGATGGGGGAACTTTAGGCCCCCAAGGACAGAGGTTCAGGAGGGTTTAGCTGAAAAGGGTTGGGGACAAAATTTATTATCTCCAAGGGAAAGATACTAACTTGACAATGAAGAAACGGCAAAACCCACCCTTAGCCAAGTCATTAAGGTTAACATCCCGTGGCAGCAGCATGAATCTGGTGAGAGGGTACACTGAGAGGTTTCAAAATGTTCCCAGAAAATGTTATGACTCTTAAGAACTCCCAATAAAATGTTGAACAACAACAACCAACGTTGATGGAAAGTTTCTTTTAGTTCTGTTTTTCCATGCAGCCTCCTCCTAGCATTGTGTCTGGTATTCTTGACCCAAATGTATAAGGAACTTAGGATAGTCATGAGGAAACATCAGGCAACCTTCATTTGAGGTACACCTGCCAGAGTAACTTATCACACTCTCCCAGGTGTCAGGGTAGGAAAGACAAGCAAAGACTGAAAGCCGTTCTAGACTGGGACAGATGACACCCATGTGCCGTGGGGGCTCCTGGGATCCTGGAGCAGAAGAAGTACATTCGTGGGATAAACAAACAAACTCATTGGCATTGGGTTGATTCCAACTCAGAGCAACCCCCGCTGGTGACATTTAAATAAAGTCTAATAATGTTGTACCAGTGTGACCTCCGTGGTCCTTATCACTGTGTACTGTAGTGCATAAAACATTAATACGAAGGGAGACCAGGTGAGAGAGTTGAATGTGACATATCTTGACTCATTTTTCTAAAGGTTCAACCCAAAAGGTAAAGTAAAACAGCTCTTGATGGAGAGGAAAAGGTGGAAGGGGGTGGGTGATGATTCTTTCCCCCCGCTGCCTGGCACTGAACGGCCTCTCCTCTCTTCTCATTTTGCAGGGTCCACGAATTGCAGTTCCTGAGTGAAATGCTGAAGGTGGAGGCCCATGAGTCAGAGATTCTGTGCCTGGAGTACTCGAAGCCAGACACAGGTACCTGGCCCTGGCCTGGAATGGCCTTGAGTGAGCCCCTCCAGTCTGGCCAGAGCCACTGATACTTGTCCTGCCTCTTGACTATGGGGCTGATCGTTCTTTTGGCTACCAAAAGAGTTAGTGATCCTTCTTGATGTCTCTGAAGGCTTCTTGTTGTTTCTGAAGGCTTTGGGGAGGACTGCATCTCAACTCTGCCCGACTCCATGGCTCATGTGGCTTAAGGATGTGGGGCTCAGTTTCTCTGGGTGCTCTTTGCTGGGCACTCATGTTGGGCTGCGATCCACAAGCTCAGCAGTTTGAAACTACCAGCCGCTCTGCAGGAGAAAGGTGGGCCTTTCTACTCCTGTAAACAGTTACAGTCTCAGAAGCCCATAGGGGGTATTCACTATGAGTCAGCATTAACTTGATAGCAGCAGATTTGATTTTTGTAAAGTCTTTTTAAAGCCAACCAAAAGCTGAATCAGTGAAGAAGATCTGCTTTAGACATTGTGCTCTTTTAAAGAATAATCTGTCTGTGATCAGATTGACACAGGAACTTGGAAGGTTAGGTGAAAAGTTTAAGGGGCAGTGAGCTTATGTGTGTGATGGAAATTTGGAATTGGAAAAGGACAGTGAGAATGGCTACATAATTTCAGAAATATAATGAATGTTAGCAAATTGTACATGTAGAAATGATCGAATTGGTATATATTTTTGTGTGCATTGTTTTAGATCAGGGAGAAGACTCGAAGTTCAAATATAATTTACAGAGACCCCCCCTTGTTAAATCTTGAATGGGACAAAGTCCAGAAAAAACAAATCATCTGGTTGAGGGAGACCGTAAGCATGAGGCCATAATGGGGACTGAAGGATTCACAACAGCTCGGTCACATGGAAAACAAAGGAAGCCCCTTTAAAAGTCAAGTTCCCAGCAGATCAGACCATCACAGTTGGAAATGTGACTACAGAAATGGGAAAGGGACCATGATTGGAGTAAATACATTATTGCAGATTAGAAAAGTTTACAGGACTGGTTCAGGGCCCTCCAACCATCTTGGTCAGGGCATGAACGTGCAACCTCAGTACCCCAATTCCCATCAAGGGCATACTCAGGCAAGTTCTTGAGGGCTAGACTACTCCTCACCAGGCTGGCCAGAGGAGTGGGTGGAAGCAAACAAACTCTGCCTGAGGGCAAAGCATTTTACGTTGCTAGTTCAGAGTCATGGAGCTCTAGTGCCATAGAAGGTTATGGGTTGGGCGGTTAACCACAAGGTTTCACTCTTCAAAACCACCAGCCAGCTCCAGGGAAGAAAGATGAGGCTTTCTACTCCAATAAAAATATATAGTCTGGAGATAAAAAGCCCCAATGTAAGTTAACTGGGTTGATTCCTACTAGAGGGATAATGTGTGTGGGCCAGATGCTTGCAAGGTCCCTCAAGGCAATGCTGCCAGACTGCAGTCTCTGCTCCCTGCTGGTGGAGACAATGGATTGCTTTTCTCTAAAACTTGGAACCATTAGCTTGGTTCTAGTAGGTGGAGTTCACACCCTACTGATAATGGTTCATATGGAGATCCAGAAAACAGGTCAAAGTTAAGCTGCCATTCTAAATGTAGGATCCGCCCATTTTGTCACCTGTATACCCCCAATCCCTCCTCTTCCTATTGCATGTATGCCCCTAGACCACCCCTTCTCACCGCTGTATAACATAGTCCAAGTCCTTCCTGTGATGTATGTCTTTACCCTCCCGTTTCCAATTCCCCTTGTCCTCCTTCCCTTCCCCCTCTCTCCATGTGGACCACCAAGTGGGGCTGAGGTGAGCAATGCTACCATGATATGTGTGTGACTGCATTATTGTAATATCTCTTCTATCTCTCATGCTCCCAATGACTTTAATATTTATATCTCAACCCTTTATGTTTCCAGGGCTTTCAATGACATTAGGCATCTTTTCAATGTTTATGAATCATGCTTATGAACCTCTCTTCTGTTAGTTGTCTGTGTGTATGCATTGCCTGTATTAAAAACATATAGAACCGAGCAATTTGTCTGGAAAAATAATTTATAGAAACTTTATGTTAGATTGCCATGCGTTTTGCATAGCCAATTGTTCTTTTAAAACACTTTTCTTGTCATTGTGATACCATGCTAAAAGGTAAAAACATCTGTATATAGTCAAATAGCTTTATCTTTCCTTTAAAGACATGAACCTTCGTGTCTTGCTTAAAGTTTCCACCTCACTAAAGCTAAATTGCTACTCTCGAAAATAAATCCCTCTAAGTTTTTTAATGCTTTGAATATTTTATCGCTCTAATCCTCCTGGAGTTTATTTTTGAATGTAGTATGCTCCTTCCTTTGATTTCTTGTAAATTCAGCCAATTCAACCACTCATTAACCAAAGTATTCCTTTACCACTGGATTGTTTTGCCACCTTTGCTTTGCATAGCATATAGTTCTAAATTATATCCCAGACTACTGAATTATTTGCCAGAGTGGCTTTACTAATTGTACACTGGCATCACAACACGCGGGAGCTTCGGAAAGGTCGTGGGAGAAAGGAATGAAAAGAGAAGATAATTTCCCACGAATTTTTGAAGCTTCCTCGTACAGGTGCTTTACAGGAAGTCGACATTAGGGTTTATAATCAATAAAAAATTCAACTGTGATCCAAGAATGAGGGGCGTGACATTTCCTGGTTGAGACAAAAGCGAACAGGCGAGCAGAATACGAAAAGAATTGGTTAACCGATGAAACTGCAGCCAAGTGTTAGCTGTTATCACAAAAATGAACACACAGAATATTCTTGAACTTGGAAGTGGGAACTTCAGCCTTTCAACGGCCATCGACGGTGCGGGGCAACATCCCCGCACTCCTACGCTCAGGAAGGGGGTTCTGGGGTCTGCGGCGCCGCGGGGCACAAGTGGGGCGAAGGGCTGCGAGGGAACGCCGAGGCAGAGGGGTCCCCGCGAGGCGGCTGCGGGCCGCTCCAGAAGGCAGGGGTCCGGGGGCTCTGCGGTCCCTCAGGACCCTCCAGGAGAGGCTCCAGAAAGGCAGCTGGAGGCCCCGGCCGGCCGTGCAGCTCGCTGGGAGGCGCGGGCGCACGTGCTCCGCCGGTCCGGGCGGCGGGGGCGGCTGAACGGGCCCTGGCCGTGGGCGGCGGGCGGCGGGCGGCGGGCGGGCGCAGTGCGGCGCCGGGCAGGCGGGAGGTGACCGCGCGGGGCGGTCGCGGCGGCTGGGGCTACTGACGGCACACGGATCCGGAGCGCACTGCGCGGGGCGGGGCGCCGCGCAGGTGAGAGCGGCAGCGGACCCGGATGCGGCGCGGCTGAGGGCGGCCGAGGGCGGGGGGTCGCGGCGGCTAGCTCTTGGAGATCCCGGCCGGAGGCTCCGGCGCCGGTGCTGCGCTTCCTGCCGGCTCGAAGAACGAGCCCGAGCCTGGCCGCCCTCGGGATGCCTTGCTGAGGCTCCGCCGGACGTCCCCAACAGGGGGGGGGCGGGGCGGGGCGCGTTCGGGCGCCTCCTGAGGGCGCCTCAGCGGAGAGCGGCGTTGGCGCCGTGGAGTCTACGCTCCACGCGGGCGGCCCAACCCGCCTGCCACTCAGGTGTCTTTTTGCACGGAAGTGAGTTTTAGGAGCGGGAAACCTGTGGTGGGCGTGACTGACGTGTTTTTAAATCATTTTCTATACATTTAAAGCTGTAAAGGCAAAACTTCATGATCCAATTAATATAGCCAAAAATTCAGGCTTGATAGAAACATTTAGAATCCAGGCACTGGGGGTAAAGTCCCCTTATTCCCATCTGTTATTGGAGGAAGGTATGAGAGAGATTGGATACTGCGGTGGGAAGAAATAGAGCCAAATAGGAATGTCTGCTTCTATAGGGAGAATGTATCAGCCATGCGCTCACTTTAAGGCAGCACAGCTTTAAGGGAGAATCTGTGGAAATGATAGATTACCGCAGGAACATGAACTTGGAGTATATCTCCAACTAACAGAGTGGTGGTCTTCCAGCCATGGAACATTAGTCTCCCAGATTCCCTCTGTACCAGTCAGGGAATAAGTCCCAGTATTATTTCCCTTGGTGCTAGTATCCCACATTTCTCCTCTCTGCATTATGTTTAAGATTCAATAGTGTCACGGAGGCAACATGGTCTCTTTTCATATCTATTAGCTTCCTATAGAAGTGACATGAGACTGCAAGCATCACAATTATGATAAAAAACACAGTCAGACTGGAACTTAAGCTATGTGAAGTACTTTGCCCCCAAGCTCGCGGGTCCAACCCTTCCATGCTACTCATCAATTGCTTAATCACATCAGAGCCAGGAGAAGCCTCAAGCTTGTCTTTGAATGTATAGAAAATATCCTTTTTAAGCTGATCAATATCTAATGAAATATTTCCCTTAAACCCTTGCAAATGTTTCCTAATCAAATTCCAATCATGCAATGTCTTATTATAAGGATAAGTGGTTATACAGAAATCAGTTACATTCCAATCACATTATAGCATTGACAAATTCAAAATCTTGACCTTTCAGCAAAGCAGTCTGCAGTAATATTCCAGTCACATTGTATAAAATGTTCAGTTATGATAGCATCCCAGAGTGTCTCTTAGACAGCGTCAGCAATGGAAGAAATACCTCAGCAGTCAGCAATCGCCATTCTCAGGAATCTTCGAGGTCTTCTTGACGTTTTGAATAACTTCAATAACAGTGACCCGCTTTCTTCTGGGCCTTGCTGGCTGAAGAGAAATCCACCTATCTCCTTTACCTGTGAAAATATAAAGAAATAGCCCCTCTCTTTGGGGTATCATTAACCTGAAAAAAGGATTTATGATTAATATTGGTTGGCCTCTCCATCTCTTCCTTGTCCATCTTTCTCCAAAGGTGGTTGCGTCCTTTTAAAGGGAGTCCATCAGTTTTATTCTGTAAAAAACATACATGCATAGCCTTTTCTCCAGGTGAATGGACCTGGATCCCAAACACAGTTTCCATCATCCTCAGATTTCTTAGGATCAATTTTCTCTGTAGAATTGAAAACGTGTTTATCTTCCCTAATTTTATTACAAGCTTTTAGTACGGAGAAAAAATTTTTAGTTAAAATGAGTAAATGAACTTTGTCACACATAAGATTCCTCTTCTCCTCCTTCTGTTTTAACAATTTAAATAGTAAAGCATTGCTAGATCTTGAACCAGTAAAAGTACTAGTTAGATAACCTTCATTGTTATGTAAATACTGGCTCCCATCCCTCAGAGAATTAAGAGAGCTAACTAATTGGGAGAACTTCTTATCATACTTTGAAAGACTGAAAAAATTCTTAATAAATTTGTTCAGCTGATCTTGAAGTAACTTACCAAGCAGACATTTTTTCTCCAGGCTTACCAATAAGGTTATAGGCTCAATTGAGCCGTTTTGCCTCTCAGGCTTCTCACACTGTATGATTTTACCTTGCAATATTCTGTCTTGGTTAACTTCACTCATTCCCTCTATGCTGGCTTTAGGGGAAGTTAATGGGAGGGCCTTAGGCCCCCCTGAATGCCCTAAGGAAATGACCCGGCATCCACAGTTAACAAACCTTTTTCCTTCCATTTCTAATTCCATGTGGGGGCGCTGTTTCTCCACAACAGCAGTCCAGAAGACTGCTTGATTTATAGGGTGGTCAAACTTCTCAAGTACTCTTTCCTGATAGGTATAAATTTTTACTCTAGAAATGCAAGGAAGGGAAAATTGGCTTAAGCGATCCTACATTTTTACAAACCATGGTATATCAGAACTCATTACTGCCTTAATTTCTTCTTCACAATCCTGACCAATAACTCCAGCAACACCTTGAGAATTTATGTTGGACTTTCTTTTTTTTTTGGACTTTCTTAATAAACTTCCTATAGTTCTTTTAGGTAGTGGACCCCAATTACTGCTCTTCGTTTCTGATTCAATCACAGTTTTGGGCTTTTTCTTACAACTCTTATCAACTCCAGTATCAATTTTAATTTCTTGAGTACTAAGGTTAAATCTTCCTGATAGAAACTGTATTAATCTTTCAATAAGAGGTCCCTGCTTTTGAGGATCAAGCTCCTGTGAAGGCTTCTGAGCCATCTCTTGGTTATTCAAACCAACTGCAGTGAGAACAGAGACTAGGTTTTTGCCTCTTTGGCTAGGTCTGTTCTCCTGCTGTGAGGCTGCTAGATAAAGGCGATTTCTCTCAAAGATCTTCTTTGCTCCAGTAGGCAGACACCTTGCCTACCACGCTCTGCTATGAGGGCTCTGCATCAAGCTTCTTCCACTATTTTCCCGCCGGGAAGTCTTTGCTAATGGCGACCCTTCACTGTTGATTTTTGAACGACATTGGCTCGCCCAATGAGTTCCCTTCCTACAATGGAGGCAGAGTTCAGGTTCGTTTGAACCCGATCTCCATGGTCCTGGCCCATGCTCTGACATTGGCCGCAGCCTGCTCTGCCTACACTCTTTTGAAGATGACTTGTCTTCCCACAACTAAAGCACTTTCTTCCAGGTCTGATATAGTTTGCCAATGAAGCTGCCATGAGGTCTGCCTTGTATTCCTCTGCCTCTACATTCCTGCATATCCTAAAATAACCCAGCAGAGTGCCCTGTTCGCTGTAGGGATGCAAGGCATTTTTACAGTGCTTATTAGAGAAATCATAAGATAGCTTGTGCACTAGGTCTCTTACTGCCTGAACATTCTTCACACATTTGGAAATAGCATCTTCCAGTCGGGACACAAAGTCAGCGTAACGCTCATCATTCTGTTGTCTTATAGCCCTGTAACGCGGCGTTCTCTCTTCTGATGGAATTATCTTTTCCCAGGCCCTTAAGCAAACCTCATGTATCTGTCCTATTGTCTGTTCAGTAAACTGTAGTTGAGACTCAACTGTAATATAATTTGCATCCCCTAGCAATTGATGAATTCCTATATCTATCCCATCCTCAGCATTCTTCCCAGCTCTTGCAAGGGCTGCTTCCTTCCATAGCATTTGATATCACAAACATTCTGAAGAGTAAAGACAAATTCTCACTAAAGCTTTCCAATCTGTAGGGGTCCAGCTGTCAGACTCTGCTAGAGCCCTTATCATGCTAATTACAAAATGTGAGTCTGGGCCGCAGTCATTGATTGCCTGCTTGAGATCTTTTAGCAACTTAAAAGGCAAAGGCACTGTGAATTCCTTTTGGTTCTAACAGGATAAGACATCTTGCCTTCTAAATCTTCTTCTGCAATCCCTCTTCCTACTCTGGAGAGTAAAGGTGTTTTCCTATACTTTGCTTCTTTACGTCTATTCTCTGAGCTACTCTTTTCAATCTGGATATCTTGGAGTTCCACTTCCTGAACTTCACCTTCTGTGCTAGCTCTCCTAGTTTGCATTTCTTTGGAGCTAATCTCTCTACCTTCAGGGCTGGCTTGCTTGATTGTTTTACAATCTCTGGCCTTTCTTACACTAAATTCCAGCAGGAGAGCAGTTGCTTTTACTATGTCCCCTTCTGACTCAGGCTCATTCTTTTAGCTCTGCCTAAAATCTTCTCATCTGCCTGAAACCCGTTCTCACTGCTTCTCATCTGATTTAAATTTGGGCATCTTAGACGTTGCCTGTTCTGCTTCTTGGCTTTCTCTACCTTTGAAAGCAAGGGAGCTTCCTGGGATTGTTTAATAGCCATGCTTTGGATCTTGCAATCCACTGCCTCTAGTACTGTATCACCTTTAAACCTTCGGAGTCTGCAGTCTCGCGAGAGCATACAGGCTTTGGCAATGAGGTTCTGTTCTAGAATTGGAGGCTTTAGATAACAAACCAATCCCTGCCTTTTCAGTTTTTCCTAAAGTTTCTTAACCTAAATCATGCTTATTCACAGACACTTTAGCTTGCTTTTCTAGATTTGAATAGACACAAGACTTCTCGCTAGACTGTTCATCCTTATTCTCTTCCTCCTGCAAAAGTTTTAAAACCATCTTAACTTGTACCCACAGAGACCACTTCTCCATAGGGATACTCTCCCCATCTCTGTGCTTCCTTTAAGTTGACAATGACCTCCTCCCAGGTCTCTAAATCAAAAGTTCCTTCCTCTGAGAACCATGAATTATACCTTTTTACTACTTTTAGAAAACATTGTATCTTTTTCTTCGTTACTTTTACACCTTGTCTTTTCAGTAAGTAGAGAGCATGGTACCATAAGTTTCAGGTTTACTTTTACCTTGCTCCCATTATCCTCTTTAAAATTCTAATTCACTATTTCCACTACTTCTCTGTCAATCCCCACACCGGATCCTCACTTCGCACAATTTTCAAATTCACTCTACGTACCAATGGGGCCATATAATTGTTATATGGGATATAACTCATATTGTCCCACGTTGTGCGCCATTTGTCTGGGGAAGCCCGCCTTGTGCTGGGGCTCCAGCCTCCAGCCCGGTCCTTGAGCCTCCTGCCTGGTCTCCATCCCACCTCCCTTCGTCCACACTGAGCGTGGACCTGGCTGGTAAGATCATGGCCATCCAGGAGGTGAGCATGCTACCATGAATTGTGTCTGACTGCATTATTGTAATGTCTCTTCTATCGCTCATGCTCCCGGTGACTTTAATATAATATTTATATATCTCAACCATACAATTGTGCTTATTGAACCCAAGATTACTGGTGGGGGGCTGGCACCCCAACTCATACCACAGTACATACCATTTGTCTAGTTCTTCAATGCTTCCTCTCCCGCTCACTCCCTCCAACTATCATGACCTCAGCTCTACCTTACAAAGCCGGCTAGACCAGAGCATGTACACTGGTACAGATAAGAACTCTCAACACACAGAATCCAGGACAGATAAACCCTTCAGGAACAGTAATGGAAGTAGTGATAACATGAGGGTAGGGATGAGATGGAGGGAACTGATAGCAATGATTGATGTATTAACACTCACACCCCAGGGGGACAAGCAACAGAAACATTGGTGAAGTGAGACCTTGGACATTGTAAAATATGAAAGTATAATTTATCAAGGTTTCATGAGGGTGGGAGAGTGGGAGAGAAGGGGGGAAAAGGAGCTGATACCAAGGGGTCAAGTATAAAGAAAATGATGATGGTACCGTAGGTACAAATGTGCTTGATACAATTGATGTATGCATTGTTATAAGTGGTGTAAGAGCCCCCGATAAAATGACTTAATTTTTTAAAAGTGTTTAGGTAGATCTTGATGGAGGATAGATTGAGAAACAATAGTTTCAGAATTTGATAATTTTGCTTAATAATCAAACTGAAAACTCACTGCCATTGCATCTTTTGTGACTCACAGCAACCCTGACTTTCAGCAACCCTATTGGACAGGGTAGAGCAGCCCCTGTGAGTTTCTGAGACTGCAACTCTTTACAGGGGTAGAAAGCCCTAACGTTTCTCTCTCAGAGCGGGTGGTGGTTTTGAACTATGTGGGTAGCAGCCCAAGTGAAAACCACTATGCCACCAGGGCTCCCTGTGCCACATAGCGGGAGCTGTTGTTTTCCCAAACATTCACTTGGCTATTTCTTTTATAAGAAGCCAAGTAATTTGGCAGCTTATTTCTGTTCCAGTTTTCTTATATAGAAAATGTGGTGACAGTGTGAACCTGTTTGTTGTAGTTTATGTGAACATAATTGAGTGATCTAGACCAAGTGAGCTAGACCAAGTGAGCTGACTGGTCAAAAATCAGACCTGTGGATTGCCAAATTGGTTCTGCTGAGATTGGGGCTTTCCTGGATCCACAGGCTTCCTCCAAGCTGTGTCCGAGAAGCTCTGCATTTTAGAGCTACATTTTATAGTTGAAAGAGAGGCCTAAGGAGGGAGGGAGTCCTTAAGCTCTAAGACCTTAATGCTGTCATTGCTGTCCTCTTTTAGTGTACCTGCAGTTTCCACACTGCAGTGGGAACCATTGAAACAGCTATTCTCATTCTCTGAGATGGTGTGCCACCCCACTCCATACCACCACCACCTCATCCCTTTCTCTTATTGTAGAGATAATGCCCCTTCCATATGTATCTCAGATATTCAATTAATGAAGAAAGACAAAAGTAGGAGAAATGATTTAGATGAAGGAGACCATAAGCATGAGGCCATAATGGGGTCCAAAGGCTGTGTGGCCATGTCGCTAATTATAGAAATGGATGAAATCTGCCACAAAAATGTGATTGGAGGCAGAGCAATTCATCACTCTCTCAGGCAGGACTACATAAGTGAGAATGGGGCCATTATGGAGACATGGAGACGATCACAGATTAGAAAGGCTTACTGGATTTGTTCTGGGGCCTTCCGACCACTATAACTCATGACCATAGGGTCTTAGACTTTCCCAATTTCCATTGAGGACCTTCCCAGGGAAGTCCCAGAGGGCAGATTGCTCCTCTCTGCTCTGGCTAGTTGTTGTTGCGTGCCATTGAGGACACTTGGACTCGTCGTGACCTCACATACAACCGAATGAAACACTGTAGGGTCGTGCACCATCCTCACAATTGTTCCTGTGCCTGAACCACCGATGAAGCCACTGAGTCCATCCACTTCTTCGAGGACCTCCTCTGTTTCATGGCTTCTCCACTGTACCAAATAGGATGTCCTTCTCCAGGGACTGGTCTCTCCTGACAACATGTCCAAAGTATGTAAGATGGCGTCTTGCCATCCTTGCCTCTAAGCAGCACTCTGGCCTTATTTCTTCTGATACAGATTGGTCAGTCCTTCAGCAGTCCATGGTACTGTCAGTAGTCTTCTGGTGGACCACAATTCGATGCATCTGTTCTTCTACAACCTTCCTTATTCAGTGTCTAACTTTCACATGCATACGATGCAATGGAAAATAGCATGGCTTAGGTCATGTGCACCTTAGTCCTCAGAGTAACATCATTGTTCTTCAACACTATAAAGAGGTTTTCTGCAGCAGATTTACCCATTACAATACATCTTTTGATCTCCTGACTGCTGTTTCTATGAACATTGATAGTGGATCTAAGCAAGACAAAATCCTTGACAACTGAAGCCCTTTTCTCTGTTTATCACCTATTGGTCCAGTTTTGGGGATTTTGGTCTTCCTTATATTGAATTGTAACCCATATTGAAGGCTGCAATCCTTGATCTTCAGCAAGTGGTTCAATTCCTCCTCACTTTCAGCAAACAAATGGTGTCATATATGCACACAAGCAGGCTCCCAAAAGTTAGTGGAACAAGGAATCAAAAGAGAATGGAATTTTTCAGGGACTTTTTGAAATACCAGTGTGTGTGTGTGTGTGTGTGTGTGAGAGAGAGAGAGAGAGAGAGAGAGAGAGAGAGAGAGAGAGAGAGAGAGAGAGAGAGAGAGAGGAGATGTGGGCATAAAACAAACATCAAGCAACATAAGGGAGAATGCTGTTGGCTGCTGTTGAACTGATTCCGGTGCGCATGCACAGTGACCTGCTGTGTGCACCATAGTGACCCCTCAGAAGCAGATCATCAAGCCTACCTTTCAACTGAAATTCTGAGAATTCACAATTTTCAGAAGTATGTGGATAACAGTGAAAGCCAAAATTCTATTTGCACAGTCCCCACGTGGATTAAGCTTCCAGTGAATTCCTTCAGACCATTGACCAGGGATGTGAACACTCTTGCCACCAGGCAGAGGGCATTGGAAAGTGGATTACCCCTTAGGCAGCCCATGGTGGGGCTTAGAGACTTGCCTAAGTGTATCCTTGAATCGAGGCTGCCATTCTGGGCTGCACGGTCATGAGTCATGCCCCCAAAGCCTTGGTTGTTTGGCCCTGGACCACTCTTGTAAACTGTCCTGTTTAACACAGGTCCCAATCCTTGTCCTATTCTTGCTTCTGTAGTCCCACCTGGAACTGTGATGTTGGGATCTGCCGCCATGTCCTTTCAAGTCTGTGAATCTCAGATAACCCTTACATATCAATAAGACCTCTTGCTAATAGTTTCCCTCCCCTCATCTCGATGGCATGTGTTGGCCCTTGGACTATCTAGGTTACCTAGCGGGCATTTGGATTATGTAGGCTCCCTAGCGGGAATTTGGACTATATAGATTACCTAGCGGGCAATTAGACTTTGTAGGTTATCTAGCGGGCACTTTGACTATCTAGGTTACCTAGCTAGCACTTGAACTATCTACGTTACCTAGCGGTTACTTGGAGTATGTTGGCTACCTACCGGGCTGTTGGACTATCTAGGTTACCTAGCCGGCACTTGGGCTATCTAGGTTAACTAACGGGCACTTGGACTATGTAGGTTCCCTAGCGGGCCCTTGGACTATGTAAGTTCCCTAGCGGGCACTTGGACTATGTGGGTTCCCTAGCGGGCATTAGGACTATCTGGGTTACCTAACGGGCACTTGGACTATGTAGGTTAACTAGCGGGCTTTGGACTATGTAGGTTACCTAGCGGACACTTGGACTATGTAGGTTCCCTATCGTTCACTTGGAGAATGTAGGTTAACTAAGGGGCACTAGGACAATGTAGGTTACCTAGCGGGCCTTGGGACTATCTAGGTTACCTAGGGGGAACTTGGACTATGTAGGTTTACTATTGGGCACTTGGACTATCTAGGTTACCTTAGCAGGCACTTGGACTATGTAGGTTAACTAGCGGGCACTTGGACTATCTAGGTTACCTAGCAGGCACTTGGACTATGTACGTTTCCTAGCGGGTACTTGGACTATCTATGTTAACTAGCGGGCACTTGGACTATGTAGATTCCCTATCGGGCACTTGGACTATGTAGGTAACCTAGTGGTCACTTGAACTGTCTAGGTTACCTAGCGGGCATTTGGACTATGTAGGTTAACTAGCGAGCTCTTGGACTATCTAGGTTAACTAGCGGGCACTTGGACTATTAGGGTCCCTAGCGGGCATTTGGACTATATCGGTTACCTAGCGGGCACTTGGACTATGTAGGTTAACTAGCGGACACTTTGACTATCTAGGTTAGCTAACGGGCAATTGGACTATGTAGGTTCCCTAGCGGGCACTTGGACTATGTAGGTTCCCTAGCGGGCACTTGGACTATTTAGGTTACCTAGCAGGCACTTTGACTATCTAGGTTAACTAACGGGCACTTGGACTATGGAAAGAAGTGCCTAATGGTCACCAGGACCCATGGTTAATCCAGGCGTGGTCATCTGATTCCAATCGATCAGACCTAGCTATAAATCACTTATATGTCTGGGTAATTAAAAGCAAATATAAATTTTCAAAAAAAATAACGTTGCATGGGATAGAAAGAGAATACATAACAACATCAGACATAAATATGCCTCAAGACAAACTCATTGTGCACATCCAGAATACATAATGGCTCTTGCTAAGATGCATTTCCCACTAGACCCTACCCCAAGCCAGTAAAAGCCAGAAACTCTACAGTAAACTGTGGATTGTACTACTCTGAAATGGGAGCTGTGTCTCTAGACCTAATTTGGGGCTGTTCGTGCTGAGGACTCACCAATACCTGCTGCAGTGACAACAGTCCAGGTGAGAATAAGGAAATCTGGATGACAGCCAGGATATAGGAGCACTGAGACCTCAAATTGCTTCTAGGCGAGCATGGCCTAATGGGCTTCCATTTATGCACCTCTGGCAGGAGGAGTTTGTTCTGGAAAGTAATGGTTTCTAAGGAAGTATTTCTTAAACTTTCACATGCATGCACTTACCCAGGTTCCTGGAAATCGGGCTGGGGGGCAGATTCTGATTTTGTGGGTTCAGGGTGGGGGGTCTAGGATCCAGCAGTTCTAGAGGCCCTGGTACTCTTGGGCTGTTAACCACAAGGACAGTAGTCCTAAACCACCAGCCACTCCTTGGGAGAAATATGAGGCTGTAGACTCCGGGCAAGAGTGACAGTCTGGGAAACCCACAAGGGCAGTTCTACCCTGTCCTGTAGGGTCACTATGAGTCAGCATCAACTCGATGGCCTTAGCATGGGAGAAGCTAATGCTGATGTTGCTGGTTCCTTGACCTATCATACTTTGAGTGGCAAAGTCCCAAGGGCCTTCCCGGATGTGATGGCCAAAAGCAGTAGTGTTCACCCTTGGTCATACTTTGGAATCCCTTAGGAGCTTTCAAGCCTCCCATTGGCCTGGCGCCATCCCAGACCAATGAAGCAAGACTTAGTGGAAGCAGGATTCAGGTCACGGTCAGTGAGAAAGCCCCCTTGGCAATGCCAACGTACAGCCAGTGCAGAGTCGAACTGGTCGACGACTCCACATGACTCCATATACTTTGGTGAAGCCAGCTGTTTGGGCAAGGTTTTCAGAGTTACCACCCATGTAGACTTGTTGGTGATAGTGCATTAAATAGAGCACATGCAGTGCATTGCATGAGTGTCCTATGTCATGCAACCACACCAGGGGTATGTTGAGCCAATTTCTCTGGGAGACCAAGGGTGTTGGCTCCATCCTGAACGTTGGCAGGGTAATGGACTGACACAGAGGAAACTCATTCTCTTTGTGGTGGTGCACTAATGGGTTCTTCACAGAAGGCCAAGTCCATGGCTGCAGATGCTCACGGGGCTGAGGGAGCAGGTCAAATCCTAAGTCCGAGGTGGGTGTTTGCATATTTACATGCCCTCACTGCCATCAAGTCCATTCCAACTCACAGGCCCATGGGACTGAGTAAAATGGCCCCCGTGGGTTTCTGAGACTGTGATTCTTTAGAGGAGTAGAAAATCTCCTCTTTCTCCAGAGGAGCGGTTGGTCATTCAAACTGCTGACCTTGAGATTAACAGTCCAACTCCTGACCACTCTTGCCGTCAGAATTCTATTTATTTACACAAGTATATATATATATATCCTTTCCCAAAAGAACTCCACATTTTCAAATCATTCTTGACACTCATGGCCTTTTTTCCTTTATAGCCATGCCTTTGGTTGAAACACAGATATAAGAGAAATATTTATCTACTTATAGGGGTACCAAAGTAGCTTTGGTGGCATAGTGTTTGCATGTTGGGCTGCTAACACCAAAGTCAGCACTTTGAAACCACCAGCCACTCCGTGGGAAGAAGAGTCTGTCTACTCCTATAAAGAGTTACAGTCTCAGAAACTCACAGGGACAGATCTACTCTGCCTCATAGGGTCACTATGAGTCAGCATCACCTCCCTGGCAGTGAGGTAGATTTTGGTTTCATAGAGAAACAAGTCAGTCCTGAGCTGCTAAAGACAAGGTTGGCAGTTTGAACCCACCAGCTGCAGAGAAAGAGGAGGCTTTCTATTCCCATAAGGAGCTACAGTTTCAGAAATACCCACAGGGGAAATTTTAACCTCTCCTGTAGGATCAATATGAGTCAGAATCGACTTATCGGTGGTGAGCAAGTGGAGGGGACCCTAAACAGGTTCCGGTGGACCTTAAGAGTTCTACTAATTGTGCATGCTCTGTAAAATGTAAACCAAGATTTTACTTTTGCAAACATTATTTTTTCTAAACACGTCTAACTGTGAAACTATACTCGCATGCGGGTCTTTGAACCTGGTCAGTGGTCTGGGGAAGTGAAGGGGCCTGACATCCTTTGTTGTTGTTAGTGCTGTCCAGTCATTCTGACATCACAGGGACCTTCTTTGCAACACAAGGCAGCACTGCCCGGTCCTTTGCCAGCCTCAGGGGTAGTATGTTGGAGCCCATGGTTTCAGCTACCGTGTCCTCCAGTTCACCAAGGAGTTTCCTCTTTGTGCTGCTTACTAAACCCGTTTCTAAGGAGTCCATTCCAACTCATGGTGACGCCGTGTGGGTCAGCACCACGGGACCCCACATAATGCCTTATACCATATATATATATATATATATATATATATATATATATATATATATATATATATATATATATATATATATATATATATATATTGTGCATAATGCCTTATACCTGGTCCCTTTGGCACCTTGTGATCGCACAGGCTGGTGTGCTTATTCCATGTGGGCTTTTTTGCTTCTGAGCCAGATGGCCGTTTGCTCACCTTCAAGCCTTTAAGACCCCAGACACTATCTCTTTTGATAGCCTCTGGCCTTTACTTCGGGGTCTTCGGTCCCTGCAGAGTGGACACATGCCTGCTGTGCGGGTATGGGACGTGTCGGAGCGCAGCCTGGTGGCGGAGCTTCAGGAGCATAAGTATGGCATGGCATGTGTGGCCTTCTCATCCAGTGCCAAGTACATTGTCTCAGTGGGCTACCAGCATGACATGATCGTCAATGTCTGGGCCTGGAAGGTGAGTGGGCTGCTGGCCTCAGGACAGGCGGGGCCGGGAGGGGAGCCAAGAAACTGCTGACCGGTGGCCTTTACTTCCGCCTGCTGGCCTCAGTCCCTTTCTAGAGAACTCCGAGCAGAAAGGAGCAACTGGGTATCTAGGATGCTGAAGAAGGGGCAGAAGGAGAGGTCAAGTTCACAGCTTGTCTAACCTTCAGTGTGTAAGTTTCTTTTCCCTCAGCTCCTAGAAGCAGAGCCTTGATTTCCCTTGACTTTCTCTCCAGAAAAACATTGTAGTGGCTTCCAACAAGGTGTCCAGTCAGGTGACAGCAGTATCCTTCTCTGAGGACTGCAGCTACTTTGTCACTGCAGGCAACCGGCACATCAAGTTCTGGTACCTCGATGACAGCAAGACCTCAAAGGTGAGGCAGCAAGTAGCCACTAGGGTGGGGTCTGCCCAGATATGTTCCACCTGCGCCCCCTTCTGCATGCTCAAAAGCCCCTTGGAAGTCTCAGCTGGGCCAGGTGCTATGTCAATATGCAAGGGAAGCCTTCTCCCTCCCTCCCCAGGGCCTGCTTTCCAGGGGGTAGCCTGCAGGGTGTGTGGGTGGCACCTGTGGTGGGTCTCCACAGGTGAATGCCACTGTACCCCTGCTGGGCCGCTCCGGGCTGCTGGGGGAACCTGCGGAACAACCTGTTCACTGATGTAGCCTGTGGCCGCGGGAAGAAGACTGACAGCACCTTCTGTATCACATCCTCAGGGCAGCTGTGCGAGTTCAGTGACCCGGAGACTGTTGGACAAGTGGGTGGAGCTGAGTGTAAGTGAATGCTTTGTCGGCACCCTCCCGTCTGTCACCTCTGGGCTCCAGGGCACCTGAGTCTGCATGCACGCTGGGGGAGGCCCCAGGCGGAGGAAGGTGTTTGGGAACCTCTCTGCTTGCTCGCCCTCTCTGTCTCTGCCTCTTCCTCTGCTTTCCTCTTCTGCTCAGCACACAGACAGCATCACAGTAAGTGTGCTGGCCCTGTCCGCTGCCTCTGCTGCCTTTCTCTGGGCCGGCCTTTTCTGGGTGTGTCTTTGCCCAAACCTCAGGTGCCTTATAAGGAAGGCTTGCTGACTCCTTCCCCCTAATTGCACGGGGCTGTGGGCCCTCTGGCCAGCTGCTGTTAGAGGGAGGGGCATTGAGGGGCTCTGCCCAGGGCAGCTGGCCTGCCTTGCGCTTGTCCTTGCCTCTTGGCTCATGGCTGTTGAGGTGTCCGGTGAAGGAGTGGACAGACGCCCTTGCTGACTGTGGCTTCTGTGCTCACAGACCACAGTGGCCCACTGCATCTCGGTGAGCCAGGACTACATCTTCTGCGGCTGTGCTGACGGCACCGTGTGCCTTTTCAACCCCTTCAACCTGCACTTCCTCAGCACGCTGCCCCGGCCCCATGCCCTGGGGACAGACATTGCCAGCATCACAGAGGCCAGGTGAGCGGTGTGGGTGGGCCCCTGAGTCCTGTCAGAGCCCCACTCTGTGCCAGGCCGTCCCTGGCATGCTGCAAGGAGAGGAGGGCACACATAGACCTCTGGGAAGACCCTTGCAGTCAAGCACAGGTGGGTCTTTTAGCATTTGTTGCTCACTGTGGGCAACCGTGGTAATCTGAGTCTGCAGTGTGGTAATGCATTGTCCTGTAAACACCACAGCTAGGACAGACGGGCAGTTCCTTAGGGTTTCTGAGAGAGGCTGGAAACCTGACGGAGCAGGCCTTTCTCCCTCAGGGTGGTCCTGGGTAGCAGCTAAGGTAGGAGGGTCTTATTGTAGCCTCGGGCCTTGGGTTGGGTGATTGCAGGAAGTGAAGTTTTGCTCTGGTTTCAGTGCTGTCAGGAAGCGGGGCAGTTCTGCAGTTGGGTATATTAATTTCTCATTCAGGGAAGGAGTGGGCCAAATCTGCAAATGGCAGGAAATGACATATGACCATGACTGGTTTGCACAGTGCCCTTCCTTTTCCTCTGACGTGAGTCTAGAAGGGCCTGACATCTGCTTGGCTGCATCACGGCCACACACTGTCCCCGCCTGATGTTGGGGGCTATGAAATAGCTTGTGTTCTTTTGCAGAGCCCCATGGCAAGGAATGCCAGGCCAGCCGCTGCGTTCTTTCTCCAGTGACTGCTGGCCAACCTGCTGCTCCTCCCTTTAGTGCCCCTTTTCATTAGCGCTAACTCACCAGTTTGCCCTGTCTGCCCTGGACACCCTGACCCCCTCTTTCCTCAGTCGCCTTTTCGCTGGAGTGGCCAATGCGAAGTATCGGGACACCATCACCTTGACCTTTGATCCTGCAAATCCGTGGCTGTCTTGTGTGTACAATGACCATAGTACTTATGTCTGGGGTGTGAAGGGCCCCAAGAAAGTGGGCAAGGTGTATTCAGCTCTGTATCATTCCTCCTGCGTCTGGAGTGTAGAGGTACGTGGGCCAGGTCTGCTGAGACTGACCGTGTTTCCTGGCCTACCATTAGGAGCTGGGGTTCCTCAAGTGTGGAATTTGTTTCCTCCAGCACCCTTGCTCCCCAAGCTGTGCCCCTGGGTCCCTTCGTATCTGTTAATTGGCTCTGAGGATGGGAGGGGATTTTAGTGCTGACTCATCTCAGACGTTTTTCAGTATGCCCCTGTGCAGTCTTAGCTTGGCCTCTTTGGACATGTTCCTGAACTTGACCAAACCTTAGTTTCTGCAATTGTGAAATGACATACCTGATGCATTTGATTTTTACGAACAGGAAACAATGTAAGTGGGAGATTTAGAATGCCTAGTACTTACTAGGTGCTTGGTTAATGTATATTCCTTTACTTGTTAAAGACAAGAGCTAATCATTATGACTTGCTTGCTATGGGACAAGCCGTTGCCTCCAGGGGACAGGATGGGGGAACTTTAGGCCCCCAAGGACAGAGGTTCAGGAGGGTTTAGCTGAAAAGGGTTGGGGACAAAATTTATTATCTCCAAGGGAAAGATACTAACTTGACAATGAAGAAACGGCAAAACCCACCCTTAGCCAAGTCATTAAGGTTAACATCCCGTGGCAGCAGCATGAATCTGGTGAGAGGGTACACTGAGAGGTTTCAAAATGTTCCCAGAAAATGTTATGACTCTTAAGAACTCCCAATAAAATGTTGAACAACAACAACCAACGTTGATGGAAAGTTTCTTTTAGTTCTGTTTTTCCATGCAGCCTCCTCCTAGCATTGTGTCTGGTATTCTTGACCCAAATGTATAAGGAACTTAGGATAGTCATGAGGAAACATCAGGCAACCTTCATTTGAGGTACACCTGCCAGAGTAACTTATCACACTCTCCCAGGTGTCAGGGTAGGAAAGACAAGCAAAGACTGAAAGCCGTTCTAGACTGGGACAGATGACACCCATGTGCCGTGGGGGCTCCTGGGATCCTGGAGCAGAAGAAGTACATTCGTGGGATAAACAAACAAACTCATTGGCATTGGGTTGATTCCAACTCAGAGCAACCCCCGCTGGTGACATTTAAATAAAGTCTAATAATGTTGTACCAGTGTGACCTCCGTGGTCCTTATCACTGTGTACTGTAGTGCATAAAACATTAATACGAAGGGAGACCAGGTGAGAGAGTTGAATGTGACATATCTTGACTCATTTTTCTAAAGGTTCAACCCAAAAGGTAAAGTAAAACAGCTCTTGATGGAGAGGAAAAGGTGGAAGGGGGTGGGTGATGATTCTTTCCCCCCGCTGCCTGGCACTGAACGGCCTCTCCTCTCTTCTCATTTTGCAGGGTCCACGAATTGCAGTTCCTGAGTGAAATGCTGAAGGTGGAGGCCCATGAGTCAGAGATTCTGTGCCTGGAGTACTCGAAGCCAGACACAGGTACCTGGCCCTGGCCTGGAATGGCCTTGAGTGAGCCCCTCCAGTCTGGCCAGAGCCACTGATACTTGTCCTGCCTCTTGACTATGGGGCTGATCGTTCTTTTGGCTACCAAAAGAGTTAGTGATCCTTCTTGATGTCTCTGAAGGCTTCTTGTTGTTTCTGAAGGCTTTGGGGAGGACTGCATCTCAACTCTGCCCGACTCCATGGCTCATGTGGCTTAAGGATGTGGGGCTCAGTTTCTCTGGGTGCTCTTTGCTGGGCACTCATGTTGGGCTGCGATCCACAAGCTCAGCAGTTTGAAACTACCAGCCGCTCTGCAGGAGAAAGGTGGGCCTTTCTACTCCTGTAAACAGTTACAGTCTCAGAAGCCCATAGGGGGTATTCACTATGAGTCAGCATTAACTTGATAGCAGCAGATTTGATTTTTGTAAAGTCTTTTTAAAGCCAACCAAAAGCTGAATCAGTGAAGAAGATCTGCTTTAGACATTGTGCTCTTTTAAAGAATAATCTGTCTGTGATCAGATTGACACAGGAACTTGGAAGGTTAGGTGAAAAGTTTAAGGGGCAGTGAGCTTATGTGTGTGATGGAAATTTGGAATTGGAAAAGGACAGTGAGAATGGCTACATAATTTCAGAAATATAATGAATGTTAGCAAATTGTACATGTAGAAATGATCGAATTGGTATATATTTTTGTGTGCATTGTTTTAGATCAGGGAGAAGACTCGAAGTTCAAATATAATTTACAGAGACCCCCCCTTGTTAAATCTTGAATGGGACAAAGTCCAGAAAAAACAAATCATCTGGTTGAGGGAGACCGTAAGCATGAGGCCATAATGGGGACTGAAGGATTCACAACAGCTCGGTCACATGGAAAACAAAGGAAGCCCCTTTAAAAGTCAAGTTCCCAGCAGATCAGACCATCACAGTTGGAAATGTGACTACAGAAATGGGAAAGGGACCATGATTGGAGTAAATACATTATTGCAGATTAGAAAAGTTTACAGGACTGGTTCAGGGCCCTCCAACCATCTTGGTCAGGGCATGAACGTGCAACCTCAGTACCCCAATTCCCATCAAGGGCATACTCAGGCAAGTTCTTGAGGGCTAGACTACTCCTCACCAGGCTGGCCAGAGGAGTGGGTGGAAGCAAACAAACTCTGCCTGAGGGCAAAGCATTTTACGTTGCTAGTTCAGAGTCATGGAGCTCTAGTGCCATAGAAGGTTATGGGTTGGGCGGTTAACCACAAGGTTTCACTCTTCAAAACCACCAGCCAGCTCCAGGGAAGAAAGATGAGGCTTTCTACTCCAATAAAAATATATAGTCTGGAGATAAAAAGCCCCAATGTAAGTTAACTGGGTTGATTCCTACTAGAGGGATAATGTGTGTGGGCCAGATGCTTGCAAGGTCCCTCAAGGCAATGCTGCCAGACTGCAGTCTCTGCTCCCTGCTGGTGGAGACAATGGATTGCTTTTCTCTAAAACTTGGAACCATTAGCTTGGTTCTAGTAGGTGGAGTTCACACCCTACTGATAATGGTTCATATGGAGATCCAGAAAACAGGTCAAAGTTAAGCTGCCATTCTAAATGTAGGATCCGCCCATTTTGTCACCTGTATACCCCCAATCCCTCCTCTTCCTATTGCATGTATGCCCCTAGACCACCCCTTCTCACCGCTGTATAACATAGTCCAAGTCCTTCCTGTGATGTATGTCTTTACCCTCCCGTTTCCAATTCCCCTTGTCCTCCTTCCCTTCCCCCTCTCTCCATGTGGACCACCAAGTGGGGCTGAGGTGAGCAATGCTACCATGATATGTGTGTGACTGCATTATTGTAATATCTCTTCTATCTCTCATGCTCCCAATGACTTTAATATTTATATCTCAACCCTTTATGTTTCCAGGGCTTTCAATGACATTAGGCATCTTTTCAATGTTTATGAATCATGCTTATGAACCTCTCTTCTGTTAGTTGTCTGTGTGTATGCATTGCCTGTATTAAAAACATATAGAACCGAGCAATTTGTCTGGAAAAATAGTTTATAGAAACTTTATGTTAGATTGCCATGCGTTTTGCATAGCCAATTGTTCTTTTAAAACACTTTTCTTGTCATTGTGATACCATGCTAAAAGGTAAAAACATCTGTATATAGTCAAATAGCTTTATCTTTCCTTTAAAGACATGAACCTTCGTGTCTTGCTTAAAGTTTCCACCTCACTAAAGCTAAATTGCTACTCTCGAAAATAAATCCCTCTAAGTTTTTTAATGCTTTGAATATTTTATCGCTCTAATCCTCCTGGAGTTTATTTTTGAATGTAGTATGCTCCTTCCTTTGATTTCTTGTAAATTCAGCCAATTCAACCACTCATTAACCAAAGTATTCCTTTACCACTGGATTGTTTTGCCACCTTTGCTTTGCATAGCATATAGTTCTAAATTATATCCCAGACTACTGAATTATTTGCCAGAGTGGCTTTACTAATTGTACACTGGCATCACAACACGCGGGAGCTTCGGAAAGATCGTGGGAGAAAGGAATGAAAAGAGAAGATAATTTCCCACGAATTTTTGAAGCTTCCTCGTACAGGTGCTTTACAGGAAGTCGACATTAGGGTTTATAATCAATAAAAAATTCAACTGTGATCCAAGAATGAGGGGCGTGACATTTCCTGGTTGAGACAAAAGCGAACAGGCGAGCAGAATACGAAAAGAATTGGTTAACCGATGAAACTGCAGCCAAGTGTTAGCTGTTATCACAAAAATGAACACACAGAATATTCTTGAACTTGGAAGTGGGAACTTCAGCCTTTCAACGGCCATCGACGGTGCGGGGCAACATCCCCGCACTCCTACGCTCAGGAAGGGGGTTCTGGGGTCTGCGGCGCCGCGGGGCACAAGTGGGGCGAAGGGCTGCGAGGGAACGCCGAGGCAGAGGGGTCCCCGCGAGGCGGCTGCGGGCCGCTCCAGAAGGCAGGGGTCCGGGGGCTCTGCGGTCCCTCAGGACCCTCCAGGAGAGGCTCCAGAAAGGCAGCTGGAGGCCCCGGCCGGCCGTGCAGCTCGCTGGGAGGCGCGGGCGCACGTGCTCCGCCGGTCCGGGCGGCGGGGGCGGCTGAACGGGCCCTGGCCGTGGGCGGCGGGCGGCGGGCGGCGGGCGGCGGGCGGCGGGCGGGCGCAGTGCGGCGCCGGGCAGGCGGGAGGTGACCGCGCGGGGCGGTCGCGGCGGCTGGGGCTACTGACGGCACACGGATCCGGAGCGCACTGCGCGGGGCGGGGCGCCGCGCAGGTGAGAGCGGCAGCGGACCCGGATGCGGCGCGGCTGAGGGCGGCCGAGGGCGGGGGGTCGCGGCGGCTAGCTCTTGGAGATCCCGGCCGGAGGCTCCGGCGCCGGTGCTGCGCTTCCTGCCGGCTCGAAGAACGAGCCCGAGCCTGGCCGCCCTCGGGATGCCTTGCTGAGGCTCCGCCGGACGTCCCCAACAGGGGGGGGGGGCGGGGCGGGGCGCGTTCGGGCGCCTCCTGAGGGCGCCTCAGCGGAGAGCGGCGTTGGCGCCGTGGAGTCTACGCTCCACGCGGGCGGCCCAACCCGCCTGCCACTCAGGTGTCTTTTTGCACGGAAGTGAGTTTTAGGAGCGGGAAACCTGTGGTGGGCGTGACTGACGTGTTTTTAAATCATTTTCTATACATTTAAAGCTGTAAAGGCAAAACTTCATGATCCAATTAATATAGCCAAAAATTCAGGCTTGATAGAAACATTTAGAATCCAGGCACTGGGGGTAAAGTCCCCTTATTCCCATCTGTTATTGGAGGAAGGTATGAGAGAGATTGGATACTGCGGTGGGAAGAAATAGAGCCAAATAGGAATGTCTGCTTCTATAGGGAGAATGTATCAGCCATGCGCTCACTTTAAGGCAGCACAGCTTTAAGGGAGAATCTGTGGAAATGATAGATTACCGCAGGAACATGAACTTGGAGTATATCTCCAACTAACAGAGTGGTGGTCTTCCAGCCATGGAACATTAGTCTCCCAGATTCCCTCTGTACCAGTCAGGGAATAAGTCCCAGTATTATTTCCCTTGGTGCTAGTATCCCACATTTCCCCTCTCTGCATTATGTTTAAGATTCAATAGTGTCACGGAGGCAACATGGTCTCTTTTCATATCTATTAGCTTCCTATAGAAGTGACATGAGACTGCAAGCATCACAATTATGATAAAAAACACAGTCAGACTGGAACTTAAGCTATGTGAAGTACTTTGCCCCCAAGCTCGCGGGTCCAACCCTTCCATGCTACTCATCAATTGCTTAATCACATCAGAGCCAGGAGAAGCCTCAAGCTTGTCTTTGAATGTATAGAAAATATCCTTTTTAAGCTGATCAATATCTAATGAAATGTTTCCCTTAAACCCTTGCAAATGTTTCCTAATCAAATTCCAATCATGCAATGTCTTATTATAAGGATAAGTGGTTATACAGAAATCAGTTACATTCCAATCACATTATAGCATTGACAAATTCAAAATCTTGACCTTTCAGCAAAGCAGTCTGCAGTAATATTCCAGTCACATTGTATAAAATGTTCAGTTATGATAGCATCCCAGAGTGTCTCTTAGACAGCGTCAGCAATGGAAGAAATACCTCAGCAGTCAGCAATCGCCATTCTCAGGAATCTTCGAGGTCTTCTTGACGTTTTGAATAACTTCAATAACAGTGACCCGCTTTCTTCTGGGCCTTGCTGGCTGAAGAGAAATCCACCTATCTCCTTTGCCTGTGAAAATATAAAGAAATAGCCCCTCTCTTTGGGGTATCATTAACCTGAAAAAAGGATTTATGATTAATATTGGTTGGCCTCTCCATCTCTTCCTTGTCCATCTTTCTCCAAAGGTGGTTGCGTCCTTTTAAAGGGAGTCCATCAGTTTTATTCTGTAAAAAACATACATGCATAGCCTTTTCTCCAGGTGAATGGACCTGGATCCCAAACACAGTTTCCATCATCCTCAGATTTCTTAGGATCAATTTTCTCTGTAGAATTGAAAACGTGTTTATCTTCCCTAATTTTATTACAAGCTTTTAGTAAGGAGAAAAATTTTTTAGTTAAAATGAGTAAATGAACTTTGTCACACATAAGATTCCTCTTCTCCTCCTTCTGTTTTAACAATTTAAATAGTAAAGCATTGCTAGATCTTGAACCAGTAAAAGTACTAGTTAGATAACCTTCATTGTTATGTAAATACTGGCTCCCATCCCTCAGAGAATTAAGAGAGCTAACTAATTGGGAGAACTTCTTATCATACTTTGAAAGACTGAAAAAATTCTTAATAAATTTGTTCAGCTGATCTTGAAGTAACTTACCAAGCAGACATTTTTTCTCCAGGCTTACCAATAAGGTTATAGGCTCAATTGAGCCGTTTTGCCTCTCAGGCTTCTCACACTGTATGATTTTACCTTGCAATATTCTGTCTTGGTTAACTTCACTCATTCCCTCTATGCTGGCTTTAGGGGAAGTTAATGGGAGGGCCTTAGGCCCCCCTGAATGCCCTAAGGAAATGACCCGGCATCCACAGTTAACAAACCTTTTTCCTTCCATTTCTAATTCCATGTGGGGGCGCTGTTTCTCCACAACAGCAGTCCAGAAGACTGCTTGATTTATAGGGTGGTCAAACTTCTCAAGTACTCTTTCCTGATAGGTATAAATTTTTACTCTAGAAATGCAAGGAAGGGAAAATTGGCTTAAGCGATCCTACATTTTTACAAACCATGGTATATCAGAACTCATTACTGCCTTAATTTCTTCTTCACAATCCTGACCAATAACTCCAGCAACACCTTGAGAATTTATGTTGGACTTTCTTTTTTTTTTTTTGGACTTTCTTAATAAACTTCCTATAGTTCTTTTAGGTAGTGGACCCCAATTACTGCTCTTCGTTTCTGATTCAATCACAGTTTTGGGCTTTTTCTTACAACTCTTATCAACTCCAGTATCAATTTTAATTTCTTGAGTACTAAGGTTAAATCTTCCTGATAGAAACTGTATTAATCTTTCAATAAGAGGTCCCTGCTTTTGAGGATCAAGCTCCTGTGAAGGCTTCTGAGCCATCTCTTGGTTATTCAAACCAACTGCAGTGAGAACAGAGACTAGGTTTTTGCCTCTTTGGCTAGGTCTGTTCTCCTGCTGTGAGGCTGCTAGATAAAGGCGATTTCTCTCAAAGATCTTCTTTGCTCCAGTAGGCAGACACCTTGCCTACCACGCTCTGCTATGAGGGCTCTGCATCAAGCTTCTTCCACTATTTTCCCGCCGGGAAGTCTTTGCTAATGGCGACCCTTCACTGTTGATTTTTGAACGACATTGGCTCACCCAATGAGTTCCCTTCCTACAATGGAGGCAGAGTTCAGGTTCGTTTAAACCCGATCTCCATGGTCCTGGCCCATGCTCTGACATTGGCCGCAGCCTGCTCTGCCTACACTCTTTTGAAGATGACTTGTCTTCCCACAACTAAAGCACTTTCTTCCAGGTCTGATATAGTTTGCCAATGAAGCTGCCATGAGGTCTGCCTTGTATTCCTCTGCCTCTACATTCCTGCATATCCTAAAATAACCCAGCAAAGTGCCCTGTTCGCTGTAGGGATGCAAGGCATTTTTACAGTGCTTATTAGAGAAATCATAAGATAGCTTGTGCACTAGGTCTCTTACTGCCTGAACATTCTTCACACATTTGGAAATAGCATCTTCCAGTCGGGACACAAAGTCAGCGTAACGCTCATCATTCTGTTGTCTTATAGCCCTGTAACGCGGCGTTCTCTCTCCTGATGGAATTATCTTTTCCCAGGCCCTTAAGCAAACCTCATGTATCTGTCCTATTGTCTGTTCAGTAAACTGTAGTTGAGACTCAACTGTAATATAATTTGCATCCCCTAGCAATTGATGAATTCCTATATCTATCCCATCCTCAGCATTCTTCCCAGCTCTTGCAAGGGCTGCTTCCTTCCATAGCATTTGATATCACAAGCATTCTGAAGAGTAAAGACAAATTCTCACTAAAGCTTTCCAATCTGTAGGGGTCCAGCTGTCAGACTCTGCTAGAGCCCTTATCATGCTAATTACAAAATGTGAGTCTGGGCCGCAGTCATTGATTGCCTGCTTGAGATCTTTTAGCAACTTAAAAGGCAAAGGCACTGTGAATTCCTTTTGGTTCTAACAGGATAAGACATCTTGCCTTCTAAATCTTCTTCTGCAATCCCTCTTCCTACTCTGGAGAGTAAAGGTGTTTTCCTATACTTTGCTTCTTTACGTCTATTCTCTGAGCTACTCTTTTCAATCTGGATATCTTGGAGTTCCACTTCCTGAACTTCACCTTCTGTGCTAGCTCTCCTAGTTTGCATTTCTTTGGAGCTAATCTCTCTACCTTCAGGGCTGGCTTGCTTGATTGTTTTACAATCTCTGGCCTTTCTTACACTAAATTCCAGCAGGAGAGCAGTTGCTTTTACTATGTCCCCTTCTGACTCAGGCTCATTCTTTTAGCTCTGCCTAAAATCTTCTCATCTGCCTGAAACCCGTTCTCACTGCTTCTCATCTGATTTAAATTTGGGCATCTTAGACGTTGCCTGTTCTGCTTCTTGGCTTTCTCTACCTTTGAAAGCAAGGGAGCTTCCTGGGATTGTTTAATAGCCATGCTTTGGATCTTGCAATCCACTGCCTCTAGTACTGTATCACCTTTAAACCTTCGGAGTCTGCAGTCTCGCGAGAGCATACAGGCTTTGGCAATGAGGTTCTGTTCTAGAATTGGAGGCTTTAGATAACAAACCAATCCCTGCCTTTTCAGTTTTTCCTAAAGTTTCTTAACCTAAATCATGCTTATTCACAGACACTTTAGCTTGCTTTTCTAGATTTGAATAGACACAAGACTTCTCACTAGACTGTTCATCCTTATTCTCTTCCTCCTGCAAAAGTTTTAAAACCATCTTAACTTGTACCCACAGAGACCACTTCTCCATAGGGATACTCTCCCCATCTCTGTGCTTCCTTTAAGTTGACAATGACCTCCTCCCAGGTCTCTAAATCAAAAGTTCCTTCCTCTGAGAACCATGAATTATACCTTTTTACTACTTTTAGAAAACATTGTATCTTTTTCTTCGTTACTTTTACACCTTGTCTTTTCAGTAAGTAGAGAGCATGGTACCATAAGTTTCAGGTTTACTTTTCCCTTGCTCCCATTATCCTCTTTAAAATTCTAATTCACTATTTCCACTACTTCTCTGTCAATCCCCACACCGGATCCTCACTTCGCACAATTTTCAAATTCACTCTACGTACCAATGGGGCCATATAATTGTTATATGGGATATAACTCATATTGTCCCACGTTGTGCGCCATTTGTCTGGGGAAGCCCGCCTTGTGCTGGGGCTCCAGCCTCCAGCCCAGTCCTTGAGCCTCCTGCCTGGTCTCCATCCCACCTCCCTTCGTCCACACTGAGCGTGGACCTGGCTGGTAAGATCATGGCCATCCAGGAGGTGAGCATGCTACCATGAATTGTGTCTGACTGCATTATTGTAATGTCTCTTCTATCGCTCATGCTCCCGGTGACTTTAATATAATATTTATATATCTCAACCATACAATTGTGCTTATTGAACCCAAGATTACTGGTGGGGGGCTGGCACCCCAACTCATACCACAGTACATACCATTTGTCTAGTTCTTCAATGCTTCCTCTCCCGCTCACTCCCTCCAACTATCATGACCTCAGCTCTACCTTACAAAGCCGGCTAGACCAGAGCATGTACACTGGTACAGATAAGAACTCTCAACACACAGAATCCAGGACAGATAAACCCTTCAGGAACAGTAATGGAAGTAGTGATAACATGAGGGTAGGGATGAGGTGGAGGGAACTGATAGCAATGATTGATGTATTAACACTCACACCCCCGGGGGACAAGCAACAGAAACATTGGTGAAGTGAGACCTTGGACATTGTAAAATATGAAAGTATAATTTATCAAGGTTTCATGAGGGTGGGAGAGTGGGAGAGAAGGGGGGAAAAGGAGCTGATACCAAGGGGTCAAGTATAAAGAAAATGATGATGGTACCGTAGGTACAAATGTGCTTGATACAATTGATGTATGCATTGTTATAAGTGGTGTAAGAGCCCCCGATAAAATGACTTAATTTTTTAAAAGTGTTTAAGTAGATCTTGATGGAGGATAGATTGAGAAACAATAGTTTCAGAATTTGATAATTTTGCTTAATAATCAAACTGAAAACTCACTGCCATTGCATCTTTTGTGACTCACAGCAACCCTGACTTTCAGCAACCCTATTGGACAGGGTAGAGCAGCCCCTGTGAGTTTCTGAGACTGCAACTCTTTACAGGGGTAGAAAGCCCTAACGTTTCTCTCTCAGAGCGGGTGGTGGTTTTGAACTATGTGGGTAGCAGCCCAAGTGAAAACCACTATGCCACCAGGGCTCCCTGTGCCACATAGCGGGAGCTGTTGTTTTCCCAAACATTCACTTGGCTATTTCTTTTATAAGAAGCCAAGTAATTTGGCAGCTTATTTCTGTTCCAGTTTTCTTATATAGAAAATGTGGTGACAGTGTGAACCTGTTTGTTGTAGTTTATGTGAACATAATTGAGTGATCTAGACCAAGTGAGCTAGACCAAGTGAGCTGACTGGTCAAAAATCAGACCTGTGGATTGCCAAATTGGTTCTGCTGAGATTGGGGCTTTCCTGGATCCACAGGCTTCCTCCAAGCTGTGTCCGAGAAGCTCTGCATTTTAGAGCTACATTTTATAGTTGAAAGAGAGGCCTAAGGAGGGAGGGAGTCCTTAAGCTCTAAGACCTTAATGCTGTCATTGCTGTCCTCTTTTAGTGTACCTGCAGTTTCCACACTGCAGTGGGAACCATTGAAACAGCTGTTCTCATTCTCTGAGATGGTGTGCCACCCCACTCCATACCACCACCACCTCATCCCTTTCTCTTATTGTAGAGATAATGCCCCTTCCATATGTATCTCAGATATTCAATTAATGAAGAAAGACAAAAGTAGGAGAAATGATTTAGATGAAGGAGACCATAAGCATGAGGCCATAATGGGGTCCAAAGGTTGTGTGGCCATGTCGCTAATTATAGAAATGGATGAAATCTGCCACAAAAATGTGATTGGAGGCAGAGCAATTCATCACTCTCTCAGGCAGGACTACATAAGTGAGAATGGGGCCATTATGGAGACATGGAGACGATCACAGATTAGAAAGGCTTACTGGATTTGTTCTGGGGCCTTCCGACCACTATAACTCATGACCATAGGGTCTTAGACTTTCCCAATTTCCATTGAGGACCTTCCCAGGGAAGTCCCAGAGGGCAGATTGCTCCTCTCTGCTCTGGCTAGTTGTTGTTGCGTGCCATTGAGGACACTTGGACTCGTCGTGACCTCACATACAACCGAATGAAACACTGTAGGGTCGTGCACCATCCTCACAATTGTTCCTGTGCCTGAACCACCGATGAAGCCACTGAGTCCATCCACTTCTTCGAGGACCTCCTCTGTTTCATGGCTTCTCCACTGTACCAAATAGGATGTCCTTCTCCAGGGACTGGTCTCTCCTGACAACATGTCCAAAGTATGTAAGATGGCGTCTTGCCATCCTTGCCTCTAAGCAGCACTCTGGCCTTATTTCTTCTGATACAGATTGGTCAGTCCTTCAGCAGTCCATGGTACTGTCAGTAGTCTTCTGGTGGACCACAATTCGATGCATCTGTTCTTCTACAGCCTTCCTTATTCAGTGTCTAACTTTCACATGCATATGATGCAATGGAAAATAGCATGGCTTAGGTCATGTGCACCTTAGTCCTCAGAGTAACATCATTGTTCTTCAACACTATAAAGAGGTTTTCTGCAGCAGATTTACCCATTACAATACATCTTTTGATCTCCTGACTGCTGTTTCTATGAACATTGATAGTGGATCTAAGCAAGACAAAATCCTTGACAACTGAAGCCCTTTTCTCTGTTTATCACCTATTGGTCCAGTTTTGGGGATTTTGGTCTTCCTTATATGGAATTGTAACCCATATTGAAGGCTGCAATCCTTGATCTTCAGCAAGTGGTTCAATTCCTCCTCACTTTCAGCAAACAAATGGTGTCATATATGCACACAAGCAGGCTCCCAAAAGTTAGTGGAACAAGGAATCAAAAGAGAATGGAATTTTTCAGGGACTTTTTGAAATACCAGTGTGTGTGTGTGTGTATGTGTGTGTGTGTGTGTCTGTGTGTGTGTGTGTGTGTGTGTGAGAGAGAGAGAGAGAGAGAGAGAGAGAGAGAGAGAGAGAGGAGATGTGGGCATAAAACAAACATCAAGCAACATAAGGGAGAATGCTGTTGGCTGCTGTTGAACTGATTCCGGTGCGCATGCACAGTGACCTGCTGTGTGCACCATAGTGACCCCTCAGAAGCAGATCATCAAGCCTACCTTTCAACTGAAATTCTGAGAATTCACAATTTTCAGAAGTATGTGGATAACAGTGAAAGCCAAAATTCTATTTGCACAGTCCCCACGTGGATTAAGCTTCCAGTGAATTCCTTCAGACCATTGACCAGGGATGTGAACACTCTTGCCACCAGGCAGAGGGCATTGGAAAGTGGATTACCCCTTAGGCAGCCCATGGTGGGGCTTAGAGACTTGCCTAAGTGTATCCTTGAATCGAGGCTGCCATTCTGGGCTGCACGGTCATGAGTCATGCCCCCAAAGCCTTGGTTGTTTGGCCCTGGACCACTCTTGTAAACTGTCCTGTTTAACACAGGTCCCAATCCTTGTCCTATTCTTGCTTCTGTAGTCCCACCTGGAACTGTGATGTTGGGATCTGCCGCCATGTCCTTTCAAGTCTGTGAATCTCAGATAACCCTTACATATCAATAAGACCTCTTGCTAATAGTTTCCCTCCCCTCATCTCGATGGCATGTGTTGGCCCTTGGACTATCTAGGTTACCTAGCGGGCATTTGGATTATGTAGGCTCCCTAGCGGGAATTTGGACTATATAGATTACCTAGCGGGCAATTAGACTTTGTAGGTTATCTAGCGGGCACTTTGACTATCTAGGTTACCTAGCTAGCACTTGAACTATCTACGTTACCTAGCGGTTACTTGGAGTATGTTGGCTACCTACCGGGCTGTTGGACTATCTAGGTTACCTAGCCGGCACTTGGGCTATCTAGGTTAACTAACGGGCACTTGGACTATGTAGGTTCCCTAGCGGGCCCTTGGACTATGTAAGTTCCCTAGCGGGCACTTGGACTATGTGGGTTCCCTAGCGGGCATTAGGACTATCTGGGTTACCTAACGGGCACTTGGACTATGTAGGTTAACTAGCGGGCTTTGGACTATGTAGGTTACCTAGCGGACACTTGGACTATGTAGGTTCCCTATCGTTCACTTGGAGAATGTAGGTTAACTAAGGGGCACTAGGACAATGTAGGTTACCTAGCGGGCCTTGGGACTATCTAGGTTACCTAGGGGGAACTTGGACTATGTAGGTTTACTATTGGGCACTTGGACTATCTAGGTTACCTTAGCAGGCACTTGGACTATGTAGGTTAACTAGCGGGCACTTGGACTATCTAGGTTACCTAGCAGGCACTTGGACTATGTACGTTTCCTAGCGGGTACTTGGACTATCTATGTTAACTAGCGGGCACTTGGACTATGTAGATTCCCTATCGGGCACTTGGACTATGTAGGTAACCTAGTGGTCACTTGAACTGTCTAGGTTACCTAGCGGGCATTTGGACTATGTAGGTTAACTAGCGAGCTCTTGGACTATCTAGGTTAACTAGCGGGCACTTGGACTATTAGGGTCCCTAGCGGGCATTTGCACTATATCGGTTACCTAGCGGGCACTTGGACTATGTAGGTTAACTAGCGGACACTTTGACTATCTAGGTTAGCTAACGGGCAATTGGACTATGTAGGTTCCCTAGCGGGCACTTGGACTATGTAGGTTCCCTAGCGGGCACTTGGACTATTTAGGTTACCTAGCAGGCACTTTGACTATCTAGGTTAACTAACGGGCACTTGGACTATGGAAAGAAGTGCCTAATGGTCACCAGGACCCATGGTTAATCCAGGCGTGGTCATCTGATTCCAATCGATCAGACCTAGCTATAAATCACTTATATGTCTGGGTGATTAAAAGCAAATATAAATTTTCAAAAAAAAATAACGTTGCATGGGATAGAAAGAGAATACATAACAACATCAGACATAAATATGCCTCAAGACAAACTCATTGTGCACATCCAGAATACATAATGGCTCTTGCTAAGATGCATTTCCCACTAGACCCTACCCCAAGCCAGTAAAAGCCAGAAACTCTACAGTAAACTGTGGATTGTACTACTCTGAAATGGGAGCTGTGTCTCTAGACCTAATTTGGGGCTGTTCGTGCTGAGGACTCACCAATACCTGCTGCAGTGACAACAGTCCAGGTGAGAATAAGGAAATCTGGATGACAGCCAGGATATAGGAGCACTGAGACCTCAAATTGCTTCTAGGCGAGCATGGCCTAATGGGCTTCCATTTATGCACCTCTGGCAGGAGGAGTTTGTTCTGGAAAGTAATGGTTTCTAAGGAAGTATTTCTTAAACTTTCACATGCATGCACTTACCCAGGTTCCTGGAAATCGGGCTGGGGGGCAGATTCTGATTTTGTGGGTTCAGGGTGGGGGGTCTAGGATCCAGCAGTTCTAGAGGCCCTGGTACTCTTGGGCTGTTAACCACAAGGACAGTAGTCCTAAACCACCAGCCACTCCTTGGCAGAAATATGAGGCTGTAGACTCCGGGCAAGAGTGACAGTCTGGGAAACCCACAAGGGCAGTTCTACCCTGTCCTGTAGGGTCACTATGAGTCAGCATCAACTCGATGGCCTTAGCATGGGAGAAGCTAATGCTGATGTTGCTGGTTCCTTGACCTATCATACTTTGAGTGGCAAAGTCCCAAGGGCCTTCCCGGATGTGATGGCCAAAAGCAGTAGTGTTCACCCTTGGTCATACTTTGGAATCCCTTAGGAGCTTTCAAGCCTCCCATTGGCCTGGCGCCATCCCAGACCAATGAAGCAAGACTTAGTGGAAGCGGGATTCAGGTCACGGTCAGTGAGAAAGCCCCCTTGGCAATGCCAACGTACAGCCAGTGCAGAGTCGAACTGGTCGACGACTCCACATGACTCCATATACTTTGGTGAAGCCAGCTGTTTGGGCAAGGTTTTCAGAGTTACCACCCATGTAGACTTGTTGGTGATAGTGCATTAAATAGAGCACATGCAGTGCATTGCATGAGTGTCCTATGTCATGCAACCACACCAGGGGTATGTTGAGCCAATTTCTCTGGGAGACCAAGGGTGTTGGCTCCATCCTGAACGTTGGCAGGGTAATGGACTGACACAGAGGAAACTCATTCTCTTTGTGGTGGTGCACTAATGGGTTCTTCACAGAAGGCCAAGTCCATGGCTGCAGATGCTCACGGGGCTGAGGGAGCAGGTCAAATCCTAAGTCCGAGGTGGGTGTTTGCATATTTACATGCCCTCACTGCCATCAAGTCCATTCCAACTCACAGGCCCATGGGACTGAGTAAAATGGCCCCCGTGGGTTTCTGAGACTGTGATTCTTTAGAGGAGTAGAAAATCTCCTCTTTCTCCAGAGGAGCGGTTGGTCATTCAAACTGCTGACCTTGAGATTAACAGTCCAACTCCTGACCACTCTTGCCGTCAGAATTCTATTTATTTACACAAGTATATATATATATCCTTTCCCAAAAGAACTCCACATTTTCAAATCATTCTTGACACTCATGGCCTTTTTTCCTTTATAGCCATGCCTTTGGTTGAAACACAGATATAAGAGAAATATTTATCTACTTATAGGGGTACCAAAGTAGCTTTGGTGGCATAGTGTTTGCATGTTGGGCTGCTAACACCAAAGTCAGCACTTTGAAACCACCAGCCACTCCGTGGGAAGAAGAGTCTGTCTACTCCTATAAAGAGTTACAGTCTCAGAAACTCACAGGGACAGATCTACTCTGCCTCATAGGGTCACTATGAGTCAGCATCACCTCCCTGGCAGTGAGGTAGATTTTGGTTTCATAGAGATACAAGTCAGTCCTGAGCTGCTAAAGACAAGGTTGGCAGTTTGAACCCACCAGCTGCAGAGAAAGAGGAGGCTTTCTATTCCCATAAGGAGCTACAGTTTCAGAAATACCCACAGGGGAAATTTTAACCTCTCCTGTAGGATCAATATGAGTCAGAATCGACTTATCGGTGGTGAGCAAGTGGAGGGGACCCTAAACAGGTTCCGGTGGACCTTAAGAGTTCTACTAATTGTGCATGCTCTGTAAAATGTAAACCAAGATTTTACTTTTGCAAACATTATTTTTTCTAAACACGTCTAACTGTGAAACTATACTCGCATGCGGGTCTTTGAACCTGGTCAGTGGTCTGGGGAAGTGAAGGGGCCTGACATCCTTTGTTGTTGTTAGTGCTGTCCAGTCATTCTGACATCACAGGGACCTTCTTTGCAACACAAGGCAGCACTGCCCGGTCCTTTGCCAGCCTCAGGGGTAGTATGTTGGAGCCCATGGTTTCAGCTACCGTGTCCTCCAGTTCACCAAGGAGTTTCCTCTTTGTGCTGCTTACTAAACCCGTTTCTAAGGAGTCCATTCCAACTCACGGTGACGCCGTGTGGGTCAGCACCACGGGACCCCACATAATGCCTTATACCATATATATATATATATATATATATATATATATATATATATATATATTGTGCATTATATATATATATATATATTGTGCATAATGCCTTATACCTGGTCCCTTTGGCACCTTGTGATCGCACAGGCTGGTGTGCTTATTCCATGTGGGCTTTTTTGCTTCTGAGCCAGATGGCCGTTTGCTCACCTTCAAGCCTTTAAGACCCCAGACACTATCTCTTTTGATAGCCTCTGGCCTTTACTTCGGGGTCTTCGGTCCCTGCAGAGTGGACACATGCCTGCTGTGCGGGTATGGGACGTGTCGGAGCGCAGCCTGGTGGCGGAGCTTCAGGAGCATAAGTATGGCATGGCATGTGTGGCCTTCTCATCCAGTGCCAAGTACATTGTCTCAGTGGGCTACCAGCATGACATGATCGTCAATGTCTGGGCCTGGAAGGTGAGTGGGCTGCTGGCCTCAGGACAGGCGGGGCCGGGAGGGGAGCCAAGAAACTGCTGACCGGTGGCCTTTACTTCCGCCTGCTGGCCTCAGTCCCTTTCTAGAGAACTCTGAGCAGAAAGGAGCAACTGGGTATCTAGGATGCTGAAGAAGGGGCAGAAGGAGAGGTCAAGTTCACAGCTTGTCTAACCTTCAGTGTGTAAGTTTCTTTTCCCTCAGCTCCTAGAAGCAGAGCCTTGATTTCCCTTGACTTTCTCTCCAGAAAAACATTGTAGTGGCTTCCAACGAGGTGTCCAGTCAGGTGACAGCAGTATCCTTCTCTGAGGACTGCAGCTACTTTGTCACTGCAGGCAACCGGCACATCAAGTTCTGGTACCTCGATGACAGCAAGACCTCAAAGGTGAGGCAGCAAGTAGCCACTAGGGTGGGGTCTGCCCAGATATGTTCCACCTGCGCCCCCTTCTGCATGCTCAAAAGCCCCTTGGAAGTCTCAGCTGGGCCAGGTGCTATGTCAATATGCAAGGGAAGCCTTCTCCCTCCCTCCCCAGGGCCTGCTTTCCAGGGGGTAGCCTGCAGGGTGTGTGGGTGGCACCTGTGGTGGGTCTCCACAGGTGAATGCCACTGTACCCCTGCTGGGCCGCTCCGGGCTGCTGGGGGAACCTGCGGAACAACCTGTTCACTGATGTAGCCTGTGGCCGCGGGAAGAAGACTGACAGCACCTTCTGTATCACATCCTCAGGGCAGCTGTGCGAGTTCAGTGACCCGGAGACTGTTGGACAAGTGGGTGGAGCTGAGTGTAAGTGAATGCTTTGTCGGCACCCTCCCGTCTGTCACCTCCGGGCTCCAGGGCACCTGAGTCTGCATGCACGCTGGGGGAGGCCCCAGGCGGAGGAAGGTGTTTGGGAACCTCTCTGCTTGCTCGCCCTCTCTGTCTCTGCCTCTTCCTCTGCTTTCCTCTTCTGCTCAGCACACAGACAGCATCACAGTAAGTGTGCTGGCCCTGTCCGCTGCCTCTGCTGCCTTTCTCTGGGCCGGCCTTTTCTGGGTGTGTCTTTGCCCAAACCTCAGGTGCCTTATAAGGAAGGCTTGCTGACTCCTTCCCCCTAATTGCACGGGGCTGTGGGCCCTCTGGCCAGCTGCTGTTAGAGGGAGGGGCATTGAGGGGCTCTGCCCAGGGCAGCTGGCCTGCCTTGCGCTTGTCCTTGCCTCTTGGCTCATGGCTGTTGAGGTGTCCGGTGAAGGAGTGGACAGACGCCCTTGCTGACTGTGGCTTCTGTGCTCACAGACCACAGTGGCCCACTGCATCTCGGTGAGCCAGGACTACATCTTCTGCGGCTGTGCTGACGGCACCGTGTGCCTTTTCAACCCCTTCAACCTGCACTTCCTCAGCACGCTGCCCCGGCCCCATGCCCTGGGGACAGACATTGCCAGCATCACAGAGGCCAGGTGAGCGGTGTGGGTGGGCCCCTGAGTCCTGTCAGAGCCCCACTCTGTGCCAGGCCATCCCTGGCATGCTGCAAGGAGAGGAGGGCACACATAGACCTCTGGGAAGACCCTTGCAGTCAAGCACAGGTGGGTCTTTTAGCATTTGTTGCTCACTGTGGGCAACCGTGGTAATCTGAGTCTGCAGTGTGGTAATGCATTGTCCTGTAAACACCACAGCTAGGACAGACGGGCAGTTCCTTAGGGTTTCTGAGAGAGGCTGGAAACCTGACGGAGCAGGCCTTTCTCCCTCAGGGTGGTCCTGGGTAGCAGCTAAGGTAGGAGGGTCTTATTGTAGCCTCGGGCCTTGGGTTGGGTGATTGCAGGAAGTGAAGTTTTGCTCTGGTTTCAGTGCTGTCAGGAAGCGGGGCAGTTCTGCAGTTGGGTATATTAATTTCTCATTCAGGGAAGGAGTGGGCTAAATCTGCAAATGGCAGGAAATGATATATGACCATGACTGGTTTGCACAGTGCCCTTCCTTTTCCTCTGACGTGAGTCTAGAAGGGCCTGACATCTGCTTGGCTGCATCACGGCCACACACTGTCCCCGCCTGATGTTGGGGGCTATGAAATAGCTTGTGTTCTTTTGCAGAGCCCCATGGCAAGGAATGCCAGGCCAGCCGTTGCGCGTTCTTTCTCCAGTGACTGCTGGCCAACCTGCTGCTCCTCCCTTTAGTGCCCCTTTTCATTAGCGCTAACTCACCAGTTTGCCCTGTCTGCCCTGGACACCCTGACCCCCTCTTTCCTCAGTCGCCTTTTCGCTGGAGTGGCCAATGCGAAGTATCGGGACACCATCACCTTGACCTTTGATCCTGCAAATCCGTGGCTGTCTTGTGTGTACAATGACCATAGTACTTATGTCTGGGGTGTGAAGGGCCCCAAGAAAGTGGGCAAGGTGTATTCAGCTCTGTATCATTCCTCCTGCGTCTGGAGTGTAGAGGTACGTGGGCCAGGTCTGCTGAGACTGACCGTGTTTCCTGGCCTACCATTAGGAGCTGGGGTTCCTCAAGTGTGGAATTTGTTTCCTCCAGCACCCTTGCTCCCCAAGCTGTGCCCCTGGGTCCCTTTGTATCTGTTAATTGGCTCTGAGGATGGGAGGGGATTTTAGTGCTGACTCATCTCAGACGTTTTTCAGTATGCCCCTGTGCAGTCTTAGCTTGGCCTCTTTGGACATGTTCCTGAACTTGACCAAACCTTAGTTTCTGCAATTGTGAAATGACATACCTGATGCATTTGATTTTTACGAACAGGAGACAATGTAAGTGGGAGATTTAGAATGCCTAGTACTTACTAGGTGCTTGGTTAATGTATATTCCTTTACTTGTTAAAGACAAGAGCTAATCATTATGACTTGCTTGCTATGGGACAAGCCGTTGCCTCCAGGGGACAGGATGGGGGAACTTTAGGCCCCCAAGGACAGAGGTTCAGGAGGGTTTAGCTGAAAAGGGTTGGGGACAAAATTTATTATCTCCAAGGGAAAGATACTAACTTGACAATGAAGAAACGGCAAAACCCACCCTTAGCCAAGTCATTAAGGTTAACATCCCGTGGCAGCAGCATGAATCTGGTGAGAGGGTACACTGAGAGGTTTCAAAATGTTCCCAGAAAATGTTATGACTCTTAAGAACTCCCAATAAAATGTTGAACAACAACAACCAACGTTGATGGAAAGTTTCTTTTAGTTCTGTTTTTCCATGCAGCCTCCTCCTAGCATTGTGTCTGGTATTCTTGACCCAAATGTATAAGGAACTTAGGATAGTCATGAGGAAACATCAGGCAACCTTCATTTGAGGTACACCTGCCAGAGTAACTTATCACACTCTCCCAGGTGTCAGGGTAGGAAAGACAAGCAAAGACTGAAAGCCGTTCTAGACTGGGACAGATGACACCCATGTGCCGTGGGGGCTCCTGGGATCCTGGAGCAGAAGAAGTACATTCGTGGGATAAACAAACAAACTCATTGGCATTGGGTTGATTCCAACTCAGAGCAACCCCCGCTGGTGACATTTAAATAAAGTCTAATAATGTTGTACCAGTGTGACCTCCGTGGTCCTTATCACTGTGTACTGTAGTGCATAAAACATTAATACGAAGGGAGACCAGGTGAGAGAGTTGAATGTGACATATCTTGACTCATTTTTCTAAAGGTTCAACCCAAAAGGTAAAGTAAAACAGCTCTTGATGGAGAGGAAAAGGTGGAAGGGGGTGGGTGATGATTCTTTCCCCCCGCTGCCTGGCACTGAACGGCCTCTCCTCTCTTCTCATTTTGCAGGGTGCACGAATTGCAGTTCCTGAGTGAAATGCTGAAGGTGGAGGCCCATGAGTCAGAGATTCTGTGCCTGGAGTACTCGAAGCCAGACACAGGTACCTGGCCCTGGCCTGGAATGGCCTTGAGTGAGCCCCTCCAGTCTGGCCAGAGCCACTGATACTTGTCCTGCCTCTTGACTATGGGGCTGATCGTTCTTTTGGCTACCAAAAGAGTTAGTGATCCTTCTTGATGTCTCTGAAGGCTTCTTGTTGTTTCTGAAGGCTTTGGGGAGGACTGCATCTCAACTCTGCCCGACTCCATGGCTCATGTGGCTTAAGGATGTGGGGCTCAGTTTCTCTGGGTGCTCTTTGCTGGGCACTCATGTTGGGCTGCGATCCACAAGCTCAGCAGTTTGAAACTACCAGCCGCTCTGCAGGAGAAAGGTGGGCCTTTCTACTCCTGTAAACAGTTACAGTCTCAGAAGCCCATAGGGGGTATTCACTATGAGTCAGCATTAACTTGATAGCAGCAGATTTGATTTTTGTAAAGTCTTTTTAAAGCCAACCAAAAGCTGAATCAGTGAAGAAGATCTGCTTTAGACATTGTGCTCTTTTAAAGAATAATCTGTCTGTGATCAGATTGACACAGGAACTTGGAAGGTTAGGTGAAAAGTTTAAGGGGCAGTGAGCTTATGTGTGTGATGGAAATTTGGAATTGGAAAAGGACAGTGAGAATGGCTACATAATTTCAGAAATATAATGAATGTTAGCAAATTGTACATGTAGAAATGATCGAATTGGTATATATTTTTGTGTGCATTGTTTTAGATCAGGGAGAAGACTCGAAGTTCAAATATAATTTACAGAGACCCCCCCTTGTTAAATCTTGAATGGGACAAAGTCCAGAAAAAACAAATCATCTGGTTGAGGGAGACCGTAAGCATGAGGCCATAATGGGGACTGAAGGATTCACAACAGCTCGGTCACATGGAAAACAAAGGAAGCCCCTTTAAAAGTCAAGTTCCCAGCAGATCAGACCATCACAGTTGGAAATGTGACTACAGAAATGGGAAAGGGACCATGATTGGAGTAAATACATTATTGCAGATTAGAAAAGTTTACAGGACTGGTTCAGGGCCCTCCAACCATCTTGGTCAGGGCATGAACGTGCAACCTCAGTACCCCAATTCCCATCAAGGGCATACTCAGGCAAGTTCTTGAGGGCTAGACTACTCCTCACCAGGCTGGCCAGAGGAGTGGGTGGAAGCAAACAAACTCTGCCTGAGGGCAAAGCATTTTACGTTGCTAGTTCAGAGTCATGGAGCTCTAGTGCCATAGAAGGTTATGGGTTGGGCGGTTAACCACAAGGTTTCACTCTTCAAAACCACCAGCCAGCTCCAGGGAAGAAAGATGAGGCTTTCTACTCCAATAAAAATATATAGTCTGGAGATAAAAAGCCCCAATGTAAGTTAACTGGGTTGATTCCTACTAGAGGGATAATGTGTGTGGGCCAGATGCTTGCAAGGTCCCTCAAGGCAATGCTGCCAGACTGCAGTCTCTGCTCCCTGCTGGTGGAGACAATGGATTGCTTTTCTCTAAAACTTGGAACCATTAGCTTGGTTCTAGTAGGTGGAGTTCACACCCTACTGATAATGGTTCATATGGAGATCCAGAAAAGAGGTCAAAGTTAAGCTGCCATTCTAAATGTAGGATCCGCCCATTTTGTCACCTGTATACCCCCAATCCCTCCTCTTCCTATTGCATGTATGCCCCTAGACCACCCCTTCTCACCGCTGTATAACATAGTCCAAGTCCTTCCTGTGATGTATGTCTTTACCCTCCCGTTTCCAATTCCCCTTGTCCTCCTTCCCTTCCCCCTCTCTCCATGTGGACCACCAAGTGGGGCTGAGGTGAGCAATGCTACCATGATATGTGTGTGACTGCATTATTGTAATATCTCTTCTATCTCTCATGCTCCCAATGACTTTAATATTTATATCTCAACCCTTTATGTTTCCAGGGCTTTCAATGACATTAGGCATCTTTTCAATGTTTATGAATCATGCTTATGAACCTCTCTTCTGTTAGTTGTCTGTGTGTATGCATTGCCTGTATTAAAAACATATAGAACCGAGCAATTTGTCTGGAAAAATAATTTATAGAAACTTTATGTTAGATTGCCATGCGTTTTGCATAGCCAATTGTTCTTTTAAAACACTTTTCTTGTCATTGTGATACCATGCTAAAAGGTAAAAACATCTGTATATAGTCAAATAGCTTTATCTTTCCTTTAAAGACATGAACCTTCGTGTCTTGCTTAAAGTTTCCACCTCACTAAAGCTAAATTGCTACTCTCGAAAATAAATCCCTCTAAGTTTTTTAATGCTTTGAATATTTTATCGCTCTAATCCTCCTGGAGTTTATTTTTGAATGTAGTATGCTCCTTCCTTTGATTTCTTGTAAATTCAGCCAATTCAACCACTCATTAACCAAAGTATTCCTTTACCACTGGATTGTTTTGCCACCTTTGCTTTGCATAGCATATAGTTCTAAATTATATCCCAGACTACTGAATTATTTGCCAGAGTGGCTTTACTAATTGTACACTGGCATCACAACACGCGGGAGCTTCGGAAAGATCGTGGGAGAAAGGAATGAAAAGAGAAGATAATTTCCCACGAATTTTTGAAGCTTCCTCGTACAGGTGCTTTACAGGAAGTCGACATTAGGGTTTATAATCAATAAAAAATTCAACTGTGATCCAAGAATGAGGGGCGTGACATTTCCTGGTTGAGACAAAAGCGAACAGGCGAGCAGAATACGAAAAGAATTGGTTAACCGATGAAACTGCAGCCAAGTGTTAGCTGTTATCACAAAAATGAACACACAGAATATTCTTGAACTTGGAAGTGGGAACTTCAGCCTTTCAACGGCCATCGACGGTGCGGGGCAACATCCCCGCACTCCTACGCTCAGGAAGGGGGTTCTGGGGTCTGCGGCGCCGCGGGGCACAAGTGGGGCGAAGGGCTGCGAGGGAACGCCGAGGCAGAGGGGTCCCCGCGAGGCGGCTGCGGGCCGCTCCAGAAGGCAGGGGTCCGGGGGCTCTGCGGTCCCTCAGGACCCTCCAGGAGAGGCTCCAGAAAGGCAGCTGGAGGCCCCGGCCGGCCGTGCAGCTCGCTGGGAGGCGCGGGCGCACGTGCTCCGCCGGTCCGGGCGGCGGGGGCGGCTGAACGGGCCCTGGCCGTGGGCGGCGGGCGGCGGGCGGCGGGCGGGCGCAGTGCGGCGCCGGGCAGGCGGGAGGTGACCGCGCGGGGCGGTCGCGGCGGCTGGGGCTACTGACGGCACACGGATCCGGAGCGCACTGCGCGGGGCGGGGCGCCGCGCAGGTGAGAGCGGCAGCGGACCCGGATGCGGCGCGGCTGAGGGCGGCCGAGGGCGGGGGGTCGCGGCGGCTAGCTCTTGGAGATCCCGGCCGAGGCTCCGGCGCCGGTGCTGCGCTTCCTGCCGGCTCGAAGAACGAGCCCGAGCCTGGCCGCCCTCGGGATGCCTTGCTGAGGCTCCGCCGGACGTCCCCAACAGGGGGGGGGCGGGGCGGGGCGCGTTCGGGCGCCTCCTGAGGGCGCCTCAGCGGAGAGCGGCGTTGGCGCCGTGGAGTCTACGCTCCACGCGGGCGGCCCAACCCGCCTGCCACTCAGGTGTCTTTTTGCACGGAAGTGAGTTTTAGGAGCGGGAAACCTGTGGTGGGCGTGACTGACGTGTTTTTAAATCATTTTCTATACATTTAAAGCTGTAAAGGCAAAACTTCATGATCCAATTAATATAGCCAAAAATTCAGGCTTGATAGAAACATTTAGAATCCAGGCACTGGGGGTAAAGTCCCCTTATTCCCATCTGTTATTGGAGGAAGGTATGAGAGAGATTGGATACTGCGGTGGGAAGAAATAGAGCCAAATAGGAATGTCTGCTTCTATAGGGAGAATGTATCAGCCATGCGCTCACTTTAAGGCAGCACAGCTTTAAGGGAGAATCTGTGGAAATGATAGATTACCGCAGGAACATGAACTTGGAGTATATCTCCAACTAACAGAGTGGTGGTCTTCCAGCCATGAAACATTAGTCTCCCAGATTCCCTCTGTACCAGTCAGGGAATAAGTCCCAGTATTATTTCCCTTGGTGCTAGTATCCCACATTTCCCCTCTCTGCATTATGTTTAAGATTCAATAGTGTCACGGAGGCAACATGGTCTCTTTTCATATCTATTAGCTTCCTATAGAAGTGACATGAGACTGCAAGCATCACAATTATGATAAAAAACACAGTCAGACTGGAACTTAAGCTATGTGAAGTACTTTGCCCCCAAGCTCGCGGGTCCAACCCTTCCATGCTACTCATCAATTGCTTAATCACATCAGAGCCAGGAGAAGCCTCAAGCTTGTCTTTGAATGTATAGAAAATATCCTTTTTAAGCTGATCAATATCTAATGAAATGTTTCCCTTAAACCCTTGCAAATGTTTCCTAATCAAATTCCAATCATGCAATGTCTTATTATAAGGATAAGTGGTTATACAGAAATCAGTTACATTCCAATCACATTATAGCATTGACAAATTCAAAATCTTGACCTTTCAGCAAAGCAGTCTGCAGTAATATTCCAGTCACATTGTATAAAATGTTCAGTTATGATAGCATCCCAGAGTGTCTCTTAGACAGCGTCAGCAATGGAAGAAATACCTCAGCAGTCAGCAATCGCCATTCTCAGGAATCTTCGAGGTCTTCTTGACGTTTTGAATAACTTCAATAACAGTGACCCGCTTTCTTCTGGGCCTTGCTGGCTGAAGAGAAATCCACCTATCTCCTTTGCCTGTGAAAATATAAAGAAATAGCCCCTCTCTTTGGGGTATCATTAACCTGAAAAAAGGATTTATGATTAATATTGGTTGGCCTCTCCATCTCTTCCTTGTCCATCTTTCTCCAAAGGTGGTTGCGTCCTTTTAAAGGGAGTCCATCAGTTTTATTCTGTAAAAAACATACATGCATAGCCTTTTCTCCAGGTGAATGGACCTGGATCCCAAACACAGTTTCCATCATCCTCAGATTTCTTAGGATCAATTTTCTCTGTAGAATTGAAAACGTGTTCATCTTCCCTAATTTTATTACAAGCTTTTAGTAAGGAGAAAAAATTTTTAGTTAAAATGAGTAAATGAACTTTGTCACACATAAGATTCCTCTTCTCCTCCTTCTGTTTTAACAATTTAAATAGTAAAGCATTGCTAGATCTTGAACCAGTAAAAGTACTAGTTAGATAACCTTCATTGTTATGTAAATACTGGCTCCCATCCCTCAGAGAATTAAGAGAGCTAACTAATTGGGAGAACTTCTTATCATACTTTGAAAGACTGAAAAAATTCTTAATAAATTTGTTCAGCTGATCTTGAAGTAACTTACCAAGCAGACATTTTTTCTCCAGGCTTACCAATAAGGTTATAGGCTCAATTGAGCCGTTTTGCCTTTCAGGCTTCTCACACTGTATGATTTTACCTTGCAATATTCTGTCTTGGTTAACTTCACTCATTCCCTCTATGCTGGCTTTAGGGGAAGTTAATGGGAGGGCCTTAGGCCCCCCTGAATGCCCTAAGGAAATGACCCGGCATCCACAGTTAACAAACCTTTTTCCTTCCATTTCTAATTCCATGTGGGGGCGCTGTTTCTCCACAACAGCAGTCCAGAAGACTGCTTGATTTATAGGGTGGTCAAACTTCTCAAGTACTCTTTCCTGATAGGTATAAATTTTTACTCTAGAAATGCAAGGAAGGGAAAATTGGCTTAAGCGATCCTACATTTTTACAAACCATGGTATATCAGAACTCATTACTGCCTTAATTTCTTCTTCACAATCCTGACCAATAACTCCAGCAACACCTTGAGAATTTATGTTGGACTTTCTTTTTTTTTTGGACTTTCTTAATAAACTTCCTATAGTTCTTTTAGGTAGTGGACCCCAATTACTGCTCTTCGTTTCTGATTCAATCACAGTTTTGGGCTTTTTCTTACAACTCTTATCAACTCCAGTATCAATTTTAATTTCTTGAGTACTAAGGTTAAATCTTCCTGATAGAAACTGTATTAATCTTTCAATAAGAGGTCCCTGCTTTTGAGGATCAAGCTCCTGTGAAGGCTTCTGAGCCATCTCTTGGTTATTCAAACCAACTGCAGTGAGAACAGAGACTAGGTTTTTGCCTCTTTGGCTAGGTCTGTTCTCCTGCTGTGAGGCTGCTAGATAAAGGCGATTTCTCTCAAAGATCTTCTTTGCTCCAGTAGGCAGACACCTTGCCTACCACGCTCTGCTATGAGGGCTCTGCATCAAGCTTCTTCCACTATTTTCCCGCCGGGAAGTCTTTGCTAATGGCGACCCTTCACTGTTGATTTTTGAACGACATTGGCTCGCCCAATGAGTTCCCTTCCTACAATGGAGGCAGAGTTCAGGTTCGTTTAAACCCGATCTCCATGGTCCTGGCCCATGCTCTGACATTGGCCGCAGCCTGCTCTGCCTACACTCTTTTGAAGATGACTTGTCTTCCCACAACTAAAGCACTTTCTTCCAGGTCTGATATAGTTTGCCAATGAAGCTGCCATGAGGTCTGCCTTGTATTCCTCTGCCTCTACATTCCTGCATATCCTAAAATAACCCAGCAGAGTGCCCTGTTCGCTGTAGGGATGCAAGGCATTTTTACAGTGCTTATTAGAGAAATCATAAGATAGCTTGTGCACTAGGTCTCTTACTGCCTGAACATTCTTCACACATTTGGAAATAGCATCTTCCAGTCGGGACACAAAGTCAGCGTAACGCTCATCATTCTGTTGTCTTATAGCCCTGTAACGCGGCGTTCTCTCTTCTGATGGAATTATCTTTTCCCAGGCCCTTAAGCAAACCTCATGTATCTGTCCTATTGTCTGTTCAGTAAACTGTAGTTGAGACTCAACTGTAATATAATTTGCATCCCCTAGCAATTGATGAATTCCTATATCTATCCCATCCTCAGCATTCTTCCCAGCTCTTGCAAGGGCTGCTTCCTTCCATAGCATTTGATATCACAAGCATTCTGAAGAGTAAAGACAAATTCTCACTAAAGCTTTCCAATCTGTAGGGGTCCAGCTGTCAGACTCTGCTAGAGCCCTTATCATGCTAATTACAAAATGTGAGTCTGGGCCGCAGTCATTGATTGCCTGCTTGAGATCTTTTAGCAACTTAAAAGGCAAAGGCACTGTGAATTCCTTTTGGTTCTAACAGGATAAGACATCTTGCCTTCTAAATCTTCTTCTGCAATCCCTCTTCCTACTCTGGAGAGTAAAGGTGTTTTCCTATACTTTGCTTCTTTACGTCTATTCTCTGAGCTACTCTTTTCAATCTGGATATCTTGGAGTTCCACTTCCTGAACTTCACCTTCTGTGCTAGCTCTCCTAGTTTGCATTTCTTTGGAGCTAATCTCTCTACCTTCAGGGCTGGCTTGCTTGATTGTTTTACAATCTCTGGCCTTTCTTACACTAAATTCCAGCAGGAGAGCAGTTGCTTTTACTATGTCCCCTTCTGACTCAGGCTCATTCTTTTAGCTCTGCCTAAAATCTTCTCATCTGCCTGAAACCCGTTCTCACTGCTTCTCATCTGATTTAAATTTGGGCATCTTAGACGTTGCCTGTTCTGCTTCTTGGCTTTCTCTACCTTTGAAAGCAAGGGAGCTTCCTGGGATTGTTTAATAGCCATGCTTTGGATCTTGCAATCCACTGCCTCTAGTACTGTATCACCTTTAAACCTTCGGAGTCTGCAGTCTCGCGAGAGCATACAGGCTTTGGCAATGAGGTTCTGTTCTAGAATTGGAGGCTTTAGATAACAAACCAATCCCTGCCTTTTCAGTTTTTCCTAAAGTTTCTTAACCTAAATCATGCTTATTCACAGACACTTTAGCTTGCTTTTCTAGATTTGAATAGACACAAGACTTCTCACTAGACTGTTCATCCTTATTCTCTTCCTCCTGCAAAAGTTTTAAAACCATCTTAACTTGTACCCACAGAGACCACTTCTCCATAGGGATACTCTCCCCATCTCTGTGCTTCCTTTAAGTTGACAATGACCTCCTCCCAGGTCTCTAAATCAAAAGTTCCTTCCTCTGAGAACCATGAATTATACCTTTTTACTACTTTTAGAAAACATTGTATCTTTTTCTTCGTTACTTTTACACCTTGTCTTTTCAGTAAGTAGAGAGCATGGTACCATAAGTTTCAGGTTTACTTTTCCCTTGCTCCCATTATCCTCTTTAAAATTCTAATTCACTATTTCCACTACTTCTCTGTCAATCCCCACACCGGATCCTCACTTCGCACAATTTTCAAATTCACTCTACGTACCAATGGGGCCATATAATTGTTATATGGGATATAACTCATATTGTCCCACGTTGTGCGCCATTTGTCTGGGGAAGCCCGCCTTGTGCTGGGGCTCCAGCCTCCAGCCCAGTCCTTGAGCCTCCTGCCTGGTCTCCATCCCACCTCCCTTCGTCCACACTGAGCGTGGACCTGGCTGGTAAGATCATGGCCATCCAGGAGGTGAGCATGCTACCATGAATTGTGTCTGACTGCATTATTGTAATGTCTCTTCTATCGCTCATGCTCCCGGTGACTTTAATATAATATTTATATATCTCAACCATACAATTGTGCTTATTGAACCCAAGATTACTGGTGGGGGGCTGGCACCCCAACTCATACCACAGTACATACCATTTGTCTAGTTCTTCAATGCTTCCTCTCCCGCTCACTCCCTCCAACTATCATGACCTCAGCTCTACCTTACAAAGCCGGCTAGACCAGAGCATGTACACTGGTACAGATAAGAACTCTCAACACACAGAATCCAGGACAGATAAACCCTTCAGGAACAGTAATGGAAGTAGTGATAACATGAGGGTAGGGATGAGGTGGAGGGAACTGATAGCAATGATTGATGTATTAACACTCACACCCCAGGGGGACAAGCAACAGAAACATTGGTGAAGTGAGACCTTGGACATTGTAAAATATGAAAGTATAATTTATCAAGGTTTCATGAGGGTGGGAGAGTGGGAGAGAAGGGGGGAAAAGGAGCTGATACCAAGGGGTCAAGTATAAAGAAAATGATGATGGTACCGTAGGTACAAATGTGCTTGATACAATTGATGTATGCATTGTTATAAGTGGTGTAAGAGCCCCCGATAAAATGACTTAATTTTTTAAAAGTGTTTAGGTAGATCTTGATGGAGGATAGATTGAGAAACAATAGTTTCAGAATTTGATAATTTTGCTTAATAATCAAACTGAAAACTCACTGCCATTGCATCTTTTGTGACTCACAGCAACCCTGACTTTCAGCAACCCTATTGGACAGGGTAGAGCAGCCCCTGTGAGTTTCTGAGACTGCAACTCTTTACAGGGGTAGAAAGCCCTAACGTTTCTCTCTCAGAGCGGGTGGTGGTTTTGAACTATGTGGGTAGCAGCCCAAGTGAAAACCACTATGCCACCAGGGCTCCCTGTGCCACATAGCGGGAGCTGTTGTTTTCCCAAACATTCACTTGGCTATTTCTTTTATAAGAAGCCAAGTAATTTGGCAGCTTATTTCTGTTCCAGTTTTCTTATATAGAAAATGTGGTGACAGTGTGAACCTGTTTGTTGTAGTTTATGTGAACATAATTGAGTGATCTAGACCAAGTGAGCTAGACCAAGTGAGCTGACTGGTCAAAAATCAGACCTGTGGATTGCCAAATTGGTTCTGCTGAGATTGGGGCTTTCCTGGATCCACAGGCTTCCTCCAAGCTGTGTCCGAGAAGCTCTGCATTTTAGAGCTACATTTTATAGTTGAAAGAGAGGCCTAAGGAGGGAGGGAGTCCTTAAGCTCTAAGACCTTAATGCTGTCATTGCTGTCCTCTTTTAGTGTACCTGCAGTTTCCACACTGCAGTGGGAACCATTGAAACAGCTGTTCTCATTCTCTGAGATGGTGTGCCACCCCACTCCATACCACCACCACCTCATCCCTTTCTCTTATTGTAGAGATAATGCCCCTTCCATATGTATCTCAGATATTCAATTAATGAAGAAAGACAAAAGTAGGAGAAATGATTTAGATGAAGGAGACCATAAGCATGAGGCCATAATGGGGTCCAAAGGTTGTGTGGCCATGTCGCTAATTATAGAAATGGATGAAATCTGCCACAAAAATGTGATTGGAGGCAGAGCAATTCATCACTCTCTCAGGCAGGACTACATAAGTGAGAATGGGGCCATTATGGAGACATGGAGACGATCACAGATTAGAAAGGCTTACTGGATTTGTTCTGGGGCCTTCCGACCACTATAACTCATGACCATAGGGTCTTAGACTTTCCCAATTTCCATTGAGGACCTTCCCAGGGAAGTCCCAGAGGGCAGATTGCTCCTCTCTGCTCTGGCTAGTTGTTGTTGCGTGCCATTGAGGACACTTGGACTCGTCGTGACCTCACATACAACCGAATGAAACACTGTAGGGTCGTGCACCATCCTCACAATTGTTCCTGTGCCTGAACCACCGATGAAGCCACTGAGTCCATCCACTTCTTCGAGGACCTCCTCTGTTTCATGGCTTCTCCACTGTACCAAATAGGATGTCCTTCTCCAGGGACTGGTCTCTCCTGACAACATGTCCAAAGTATGTAAGATGGCGTCTTGCCATCCTTGCCTCTAAGCAGTACTCTGGCCTTATTTCTTCTGATACAGATTGGTCAGTCCTTCAGCAGTCCATGGTACTGTCAGTAGTCTTCTGGTGGACCACAATTCGATGCATCTGTTCTTCTACAGCCTTCCTTATTCAGTGTCTAACTTTCACATGCATATGATGCAATGGAAAATAGCATGGCTTAGGTCATGTGCACCTTAGTCCTCAGAGTAACATCATTGTTCTTCAACACTATAAAGAGGTTTTCTGCAGCAGATTTACCCATTACAATACATCTTTTGATCTCCTGACTGCTGTTTCTATGAACATTGATAGTGGATCTAAGCAAGACAAAATCCTTGACAACTGAAGCCCTTTTCTCTGTTTATCACCTATTGGTCCAGTTTTGGGGATTTTGGTCTTCCTTATATTGAATTGTAACCCATATTGAAGGCTGCAATCCTTGATCTTCAGCAAGTGGTTCAATTCCTCCTCACTTTCAGCAAACAAATGGTGTCATATATGCACACAAGCAGGCTCCCAAAAGTTAGTGGAACAAGGAATCAAAAGAGAATGGAATTTTTCAGGGACTTTTTGAAATACCAGTGTGTGTGTGTGTGTGTGTGTGTGTGTGTGTGTGTGTGTGTGTGTGAGAGAGAGAGAGAGAGAGAGAGAGAGAGAGAGAGAGAGAGAGAGAGAGAGAGAGAGAGAGAGAGAGGAGATGTGGGCATAAAACAAACATCAAGCAACATAAGGGAGAATGCTGTTGGCTGCTGTTGAACTGATTCCGGTGCGCATGCACAGTGACCTGCTGTGTGCACCATAGTGACCCCTCAGAAGCAGATCATCAAGCCTACCTTTCAACTGAAATTCTGAGAATTCACAATTTTCAGAAGTATGTGGATAACAGTGAAAGCCAAAATTCTATTTGCACAGTCCCCACGTGGATTAAGCTTCCAGTGAATTCCTTCAGACCATTGACCAGGGATGTGAACACTCTTGCCACCAGGCAGAGGGCATTGGAAAGTGGATTACCCCTTAGGCAGCCCATGGTGGGGCTTAGAGACTTGCCTAAGTGTATCCTTGAATCGAGGCTGCCATTCTGGGCTGCACGGTCATGAGTCATGCCCCCAAAGCCTTGGTTGTTTGGCCCTGGACCACTCTTGTAAACTGTCCTGTTTAACACAGGTCCCAATCCTTGTCCTATTCTTGCTTCTGTAGTCCCACCTGGAACTGTGATGTTGGGATCTGCCGCCATGTCCTTTCAAGTCTGTGAATCTCAGATAACCCTTACATATCAATAAGACCTCTTGCTAATAGTTTCCCTCCCCTCATCTCGATGGCATGTGTTGGCCCTTGGACTATCTAGGTTACCTAGCGGGCATTTGGATTATGTAGGCTCCCTAGCGGGAATTTGGACTATATAGATTACCTAGCGGGCAATTAGACTTTGTAGGTTATCTAGCGGGCACTTTGACTATCTAGGTTACCTAGCTAGCACTTGAACTATCTACGTTACCTAGCGGTTACTTGGAGTATGTTGGCTACCTACCGGGCTGTTGGACTATCTAGGTTACCTAGCCGGCACTTGGGCTATCTAGGTTAACTAACGGGCACTTGGACTATGTAGGTTCCCTAGCGGGCCCTTGGACTATGTAAGTTCCCTAGCGGGCACTTGGACTATGTGGGTTCCCTAGCGGGCATTAGGACTATCTGGGTTACCTAACGGGCACTTGGACTATGTAGGTTAACTAGCGGGCTTTGGACTATGTAGGTTACCTAGCGGACACTTGGACTATGTAGGTTCCCTATCGTTCACTTGGAGAATGTAGGTTAACTAAGGGGCACTAGGACAATGTAGGTTACCTAGCGGGCCTTGGGACTATCTAGGTTACCTAGGGGGAACTTGGACTATGTAGGTTTACTATTGGGCACTTGGACTATCTAGGTTACCTTAGCAGGCACTTGGACTATGTAGGTTAACTAGCGGGCACTTGGACTATCTAGGTTACCTAGCAGGCACTTGGACTATGTACGTTTCCTAGCGGGTACTTGGACTATCTATGTTAACTAGCGGGCACTTGGACTATGTAGATTCCCTATCGGGCACTTGGACTATGTAGGTAACCTAGTGGTCACTTGAACTGTCTAGGTTACCTAGCGGGCATTTGGACTATGTAGGTTAACTAGCGAGCTCTTGGACTATCTAGGTTAACTAGCGGGCACTTGGACTATTAGGGTCCCTAGCGGGCATTTGCACTATATCGGTTACCTAGCGGGCACTTGGACTATGTAGGTTAACTAGCGGACACTTTGACTATCTAGGTTAGCTAACGGGCAATTGGACTATGTAGGTTCCCTAGCGGGCACTTGGACTATGTAGGTTCCCTAGCGGGCACTTGGACTATTTAGGTTACCTAGCAGGCACTTTGACTATCTAGGTTAACTAACGGGCACTTGGACTATGGAAAGAAGTGCCTAATGGTCACCAGGACCCATGGTTAATCCAGGCGTGGTCATCTGATTCCAATCGATCAGACCTAGCTATAAATCACTTATATGTCTGGGTAATTAAAAGCAAATATAAATTTTCAAAAAAAAATAACGTTGCATGGGATAGAAAGAGAATACATAACAACATCAGACATAAATATGCCTCAAGACAAACTCATTGTGCACATCCAGAATACATAATGGCTCTTGCTAAGATGCATTTCCCACTAGACCCTACCCCAAGCCAGTAAAAGCCAGAAACTCTACAGTAAACTGTGGATTGTACTACTCTGAAATGGGAGCTGTGTCTCTAGACCTAATTTGGGGCTGTTCGTGCTGAGGACTCACCAATACCTGCTGCAGTGACAACAGTCCAGGTGAGAATAAGGAAATCTGGATGACAGCCAGGATATAGGAGCACTGAGACCTCAAATTGCTTCTAGGCGAGCATGGCCTAATGGGCTTCCATTTATGCACCTCTGGCAGGAGGAGTTTGTTCTGGAAAGTAATGGTTTCTAAGGAAGTATTTCTTAAACTTTCACATGCATGCACTTACCCAGGTTCCTGGAAATCGGGCTGGGGGGCAGATTCTGATTTTGTGGGTTCAGGGTGGGGGGTCTAGGATCCAGCAGTTCTAGAGGCCCTGGTACTCTTGGGCTGTTAACCACAAGGACAGTAGTCCTAAACCACCAGCCACTCCTTGGGAGAAATATGAGGCTGTAGACTCCGGGCAAGAGTGACAGTCTGGGAAACCCACAAGGGCAGTTCTACCCTGTCCTGTAGGGTCACTATGAGTCAGCATCAACTCGATGGCCTTAGCATGGGAGAAGCTAATGCTGATGTTGCTGGTTCCTTGACCTATCATACTTTGAGTGGCAAAGTCCCAAGGGCCTTCCCGGATGTGATGGCCAAAAGCAGTAGTGTTCACCCTTGGTCATACTTTGGAATCCCTTAGGAGCTTTCAAGCCTCCCATTGGCCTGGCGCCATCCCAGACCAATGAAGCAAGACTTAGTGGAAGCGGGATTCAGGTCACGGTCAGTGAGAAAGCCCCCTTGGCAATGCCAACGTACAGCCAGTGCAGAGTCGAACTGGTCGACGACTCCACATGACTCCATATACTTTGGTGAAGCCAGCTGTTTGGGCAAGGTTTTCAGAGTTACCACCCATGTAGACTTGTTGGTGATAGTGCATTAAATAGAGCACATGCAGTGCATTGCATGAGTGTCCTATGTCATGCAACCACACCAGGGGTATGTTGAGCCAATTTCTCTGGGAGACCAAGGGTGTTGGCTCCATCCTGAACGTTGGCAGGGTAATGGACTGACACAGAGGAAACTCATTCTCTTTGTGGTGGTGCACTAATGGGTTCTTCACAGAAGGCCAAGTCCATGGCTGCAGATGCTCACGGGGCTGAGGGAGCAGGTCAAATCCTAAGTCCGAGGTGGGTGTTTGCATATTTACATGCCCTCACTGCCATCAAGTCCATTCCAACTCACAGGCCCATGGGACTGAGTAAAATGGCCCCCGTGGGTTTCTGAGACTGTGATTCTTTAGAGGAGTAGAAAATCTCCTCTTTCTCCAGAGGAGCGGTTGGTCATTCAAACTGCTGACCTTGAGATTAACAGTCCAACTCCTGACCACTCTTGCCGTCAGAATTCTATTTATTTACACAAGTATATATATATATCCTTTCCCAAAAGAACTCCACATTTTCAAATCATTCTTGACACTCATGGCCTTTTTTCCTTTATAGCCATGCCTTTGGTTGAAACACAGATATAAGAGAAATATTTATCTACTTATAGGGGTACCAAAGTAGCTTTGGTGGCATAGTGTTTGCATGTTGGGCTGCTAACACCAAAGTCAGCACTTTGAAACCACCAGCCACTCCGTGGGAAGAAGAGTCTGTCTACTCCTATAAAGAGTTACAGTCTCAGAAACTCACAGGGACAGATCTACTCTGCCTCATAGGGTCACTATGAGTCAGCATCACCTCCCTGGCAGTGAGGTAGATTTTGGTTTCATAGAGAAACAAGTCAGTCCTGAGCTGCTAAAGACAAGGTTGGCAGTTTGAACCCACCAGCTGCAGAGAAAGAGGAGGCTTTCTATTCCCATAAGGAGCTACAGTTTCAGAAATACCCACAGGGGAAATTTTAACCTCTCCTGTAGGATCAATATGAGTCAGAATCGACTTATCGGTGGTGAGCAAGTGGAGGGGACCCTAAACAGGTTCCGGTGGACCTTAAGAGTTCTACTAATTGTGCATGCTCTGTAAAATGTAAACCAAGATTTTACTTTTGCAAACATTATTTTTTCTAAACACGTCTAACTGTGAAACTATACTCGCATGCGGGTCTTTGAACCTGGTCAGTGGTCTGGGGAAGTGAAGGGGCCTGACATCCTTTGTTGTTGTTAGTGCTGTCCAGTCATTCTGACATCACAGGGACCTTCTTTGCAACACAAGGCAGCACTGCCCGGTCCTTTGCCAGCCTCAGGGGTAGTATGTTGGAGCCCATGGTTTCAGCTACCGTGTCCTCCAGTTCACCAAGGAGTTTCCTCTTTGTGCTGCTTACTAAACCCGTTTCTAAGGAGTCCATTCCAACTCACGGTGACGCCGTGTGGGTCAGCACCACGGGACCCCACATAATGCCTTATACCATATATATATATATATATATATTGTGCATAATGCCTTATACCTGGTCCCTTTGGCACCTTGTGATCGCACAGGCTGGTGTGCTTATTCCATGTGGGCTTTTTTGCTTCTGAGCCAGATGGCCGTTTGCTCACCTTCAAGCCTTTAAGACCCCAGACACTATCTCTTTTGATAGCCTCTGGCCTTTACTTCGGGGTCTTCTGTCCCTGCAGAGTGGACACATGCCTGCTGTGCGGGTATGGGACGTGTCGGAGCGCAGCCTGGTGGCGGAGCTTCAGGAGCATAAGTATGGCATGGCATGTGTGGCCTTCTCATCCAGTGCCAAGTACATTGTCTCAGTGGGCTACCAGCATGACATGATCGTCAATGTCTGGGCCTGGAAGGTGAGTGGGCTGCTGGCCTCAGGACAGGCGGGGCCGGGAGGGGAGCCAAGAAACTGCTGACCGGTGGCCTTTACTTCCGCCTGCTGGCCTCAGTCCCTTTCTAGAGAACTCTGAGCAGAAAGGAGCAACTGGGTATCTAGGATGCTGAAGAAGGGGCAGAAGGAGAGGTCAAGTTCACAGCTTGTCTAACCTTCAGTGTGTAAGTTTCTTTTCCCTCAGCTCCTAGAAGCAGAGCCTTGATTTCCCTTGACTTTCTCTCCAGAAAAACATTGTAGTGGCTTCCAACGAGGTGTCCAGTCAGGTGACAGCAGTATCCTTCTCTGAGGACTGCAGCTACTTTGTCACTGCAGGCAACCGGCACATCAAGTTCTGGTACCTCGATGACAGCAAGACCTCAAAGGTGAGGCAGCAAGTAGCCACTAGGGTGGGGTCTGCCCAGATATGTTCCACCTGCGCCCCCTTCTGCATGCTCAAAAGCCCCTTGGAAGTCTCAGCTGGGCCAGGTGCTATGTCAATATGCAAGGGAAGCCTTCTCCCTCCCTCCCCAGGGCCTGCTTTCCAGGGGGTAGCCTGCAGGGTGTGTGGGTGGCACCTGTGGTGGGTCTCCACAGGTGAATGCCACTGTACCCCTGCTGGGCCGCTCCGGGCTGCTGGGGGAACCTGCGGAACAACCTGTTCACTGATGTAGCCTGTGGCCGCGGGAAGAAGACTGACAGCACCTTCTGTATCACATCCTCAGGGCAGCTGTGCGAGTTCAGTGACCCGGAGACTGTTGGACAAGTGGGTGGAGCTGAGTGTAAGTGAATGCTTTGTCGGCACCCTCCCGTCTGTCACCTCCGGGCTCCAGGGCACCTGAGTCTGCATGCACGCTGGGGGAGGCCCCAGGCGGAGGAAGGTGTTTGGGAACCTCTCTGCTTGCTCGCCCTCTCTGTCTCTGCCTCTTCCTCTGCTTTCCTCTTCTGCTCAGCACACAGACAGCATCACAGTAAGTGTGCTGGCCCTGTCCGCTGCCTCTGCTGCCTTTCTCTGGGCCGGCCTTTTCTGGGTGTGTCTTTGCCCAAACCTCAGGTGCCTTATAAGGAAGGCTTGCTGACTCCTTCCCCCTAATTGCACGGGGCTGTGGGCCCTCTGGCCAGCTGCTGTTAGAGGGAGGGGCATTGAGGGGCTCTGCCCAGGGCAGCTGGCCTGCCTTGCGCTTGTCCTTGCCTCTTGGCTCATGGCTGTTGAGGTGTCCGGTGAAGGAGTGGACAGACGCCCTTGCTGACTGTGGCTTCTGTGCTCACAGACCACAGTGGCCCACTGCATCTCGGTGAGCCAGGACTACATCTTCTGCGGCTGTGCTGACGGCACCGTGTGCCTTTTCAACCCCTTCAACCTGCACTTCCTCAGCACGCTGCCCCGGCCCCATGCCCTGGGGACAGACATTGCCAGCATCACAGAGGCCAGGTGAGCGGTGTGGGTGGGCCCCTGAGTCCTGTCAGAGCCCCACTCTGTGCCAGGCCGTCCCTGGCATGCTGCAAGGAGAGGAGGGCACACATAGACCTCTGGGAAGACCCTTGCAGTCAAGCACAGGTGGGTCTTTTAGCATTTGTTGCTCACTGTGGGCAACCGTGGTAATCTGAGTCTGCAGTGTGGTAATGCATTGTCCTGTAAACACCACAGCTAGGACAGACGGGCAGTTCCTTAGGGTTTCTGAGAGAGGCTGGAAACCTGACGGAGCAGGCCTTTCTCCCTCAGGGTGGTCCTGGGTAGCAGCTAAGGTAGGAGGGTCTTATTGTAGCCTCGGGCCTTGGGTTGGGTGATTGCAGGAAGTGAAGTTTTGCTCTGGTTTCAGTGCTGTCAGGAAGCGGGGCAGTTCTGCAGTTGGGTATATTAATTTCTCATTCAGGGAAGGAGTGGGCTAAATCTGCAAATGGCAGGAAATGATATATGACCATGACTGGTTTGCACAGTGCCCTTCCTTTTCCTCTGACGTGAGTCTAGAAGGGCCTGACATCTGCTTGGCTGCATCACGGCCACACACTGTCCCCGCCTGATGTTGGGGGCTATGAAATAGCTTGTGTTCTTTTGCAGAGCCCCATGGCAAGGAATGCCAGGCCAGCCGCTGCGCGTTCTTTCTCCAGTGACTGCTGGCCAACCTGCTGCTCCTCCCTTTAGTGCCCCTTTTCATTAGCGCTAACTCACCAGTTTGCCCTGTCTGCCCTGGACACCCTGACCCCCTCTTTCCTCAGTCGCCTTTTCGCTGGAGTGGCCAATGCGAAGTATCGGGACACCATCACCTTGACCTTTGATCCTGCAAATCCGTGGCTGTCTTGTGTGTACAATGACCATAGTACTTATGTCTGGGGTGTGAAGGGCCCCAAGAAAGTGGGCAAGGTGTATTCAGCTCTGTATCATTCCTCCTGCGTCTGGAGTGTAGAGGTACGTGGGCCAGGTCTGCTGAGACTGACCGTGTTTCCTGGCCTACCATTAGGAGCTGGGGTTCCTCAAGTGTGGAATTTGTTTCCTCCAGCACCCTTGCTCCCCAAGCTGTGCCCCTGGGTCCCTTCGTATCTGTTAATTGGCTCTGAGGATGGGAGGGGATTTTAGTGCTGACTCATCTCAGACGTTTTTCAGTATGCCCCTGTGCAGTCTTAGCTTGGCCTCTTTGGACATGTTCCTGAACTTGACCAAACCTTAGTTTCTGCAATTGTGAAATGACATACCTGATGCATTTGATTTTTACGAACAGGAGACAATGTAAGTGGGAGATTTAGAATGCCTAGTACTTACTAGGTGCTTGGTTAATGTATATTCCTTTACTTGTTAAAGACAAGAGCTAATCGTTATGACTTGCTTGCTATGGGACAAGCCGTTGCCTCCAGGGGACAGGATGGGGGAACTTTAGGCCCCCAAGGACAGAGGTTCAGGAGGGTTTAGCTGAAAAGGGTTGGGGACAAAATTTATTATCTCCAAGGGAAAGATACTAACTTGACAATGAAGAAACGGCAAAACCCACCCTTAGCCAAGTCATTAAGGTTAACATCCCGTGGCAGCAGCATGAATCTGGTGAGAGGGTACACTGAGAGGTTTCAAAATGTTCCCAGAAAATGTTATGACTCTTAAGAACTCCCAATAAAATGTTGAACAACAACAACCAACGTTGATGGAAAGTTTCTTTTAGTTCTGTTTTTCCATGCAGCCTCCTCCTAGCATTGTGTCTGGTATTCTTGACCCAAATGTATAAGGAACTTAGGATAGTCATGAGGAAACATCAGGCAACCTTCATTTGAGGTACACCTGCCAGAGTAACTTATCACACTCTCCCAGGTGTCAGGGTAGGAAAGACAAGCAAAGACTGAAAGCCGTTCTAGACTGGGACAGATGACACCCATGTGCCGTGGGGGCTCCTGGGATCCTGGAGCAGAAGAAGTACATTCGTGGGATAAACAAACAAACTCATTGGCATTGGGTTGATTCCAACTCAGAGCAACCCCCGCTGGTGACATTTAAATAAAGTCTAATAATGTTGTACCAGTGTGACCTCCGTGGTCCTTATCACTGTGTACTGTAGTGCATAAAACATTAATACGAAGGGAGACCAGGTGAGAGAGTTGAATGTGACATATCTTGACTCATTTTTCTAAAGGTTCAACCCAAAAGGTAAAGTAAAACAGCTCTTGATGGAGAGGAAAAGGTGGAAGGGGGTGGGTGATGATTCTTTCCCCCCGCTGCCTGGCACTGAACGGCCTCTCCTCTCTTCTCATTTTGCAGGGTCCACGAATTGCAGTTCCTGAGTGAAATGCTGAAGGTGGAGGCCCATGAGTCAGAGATTCTGTGCCTGGAGTACTCGAAGCCAGACACAGGTACCTGGCCCTGGCCTGGAATGGCCTTGAGTGAGCCCCTCCAGTCTGGCCAGAGCCACTGATACTTGTCCTGCCTCTTGACTATGGGGCTGATCGTTCTTTTGGCTACCAAAAGAGTTAGTGATCCTTCTTGATGTCTCTGAAGGCTTCTTGTTGTTTCTGAAGGCTTTGGGGAGGACTGCATCTCAACTCTGCCCGACTCCATGGCTCATGTGGCTTAAGGATGTGGGGCTCAGTTTCTCTGGGTGCTCTTTGCTGGGCACTCATGTTGGGCTGCGATCCACAAGCTCAGCAGTTTGAAACTACCAGCCGCTCTGCAGGAGAAAGGTGGGCCTTTCTACTCCTGTAAACAGTTACAGTCTCAGAAGCCCATAGGGGGTATTCACTATGAGTCAGCATTAACTTGATAGCAGCAGATTTGATTTTTGTAAAGTCTTTTTAAAGCCAACCAAAAGCTGAATCAGTGAAGAAGATCTGCTTTAGACATTGTGCTCTTTTAAAGAATAATCTGTCTGTGATCAGATTGACACAGGAACTTGGAAGGTTAGGTGAAAAGTTTAAGGGGCAGTGAGCTTATGTGTGTGATGGAAATTTGGAATTGGAAAAGGACAGTGAGAATGGCTACATAATTTCAGAAATATAATGAATGTTAGCAAATTGTACATGTAGAAATGATCGAATTGGTATATATTTTTGTGTGCATTGTTTTAGATCAGGGAGAAGACTCGAAGTTCAAATATAATTTACAGAGACCCCCCCTTGTTAAATCTTGAATGGGACAAAGTCCAGAAAAAACAAATCATCTGGTTGAGGGAGACCGTAAGCATGAGGCCATAATGGGGACTGAAGGATTCACAACAGCTCGGTCACATGGAAAACAAAGGAAGCCCCTTTAAAAGTCAAGTTCCCAGCAGATCAGACCATCACAGTTGGAAATGTGACTACAGAAATGGGAAAGGGACCATGATTGGAGTAAATACATTATTGCAGATTAGAAAAGTTTACAGGACTGGTTCAGGGCCCTCCAACCATCTTGGTCAGGGCATGAACGTGCAACCTCAGTACCCCAATTCCCATCAAGGGCATACTCAGGCAAGTTCTTGAGGGCTAGACTACTCCTCACCAGGCTGGCCAGAGGAGTGGGTGGAAGCAAACAAACTCTGCCTGAGGGCAAAGCATTTTACGTTGCTAGTTCAGAGTCATGGAGCTCTAGTGCCATAGAAGGTTATGGGTTGGGCGGTTAACCACAAGGTTTCACTCTTCAAAACCACCAGCCAGCTCCAGGGAAGAAAGATGAGGCTTTCTACTCCAATAAAAATATATAGTCTGGAGATAAAAAGCCCCAATGTAAGTTAACTGGGTTGATTCCTACTAGAGGGATAATGTGTGTGGGCCAGATGCTTGCAAGGTCCCTCAAGGCAATGCTGCCAGACTGCAGTCTCTGCTCCCTGCTGGTGGAGACAATGGATTGCTTTTCTCTAAAACTTGGAACCATTAGCTTGGTTCTAGTAGGTGGAGTTCACACCCTACTGATAATGGTTCATATGGAGATCCAGAAAAGAGGTCAAAGTTAAGCTGCCATTCTAAATGTAGGATCCGCCCATTTTGTCACCTGTATACCCCCAATCCCTCCTCTTCCTATTGCATGTATGCCCCTAGACCACCCCTTCTCACCGCTGTATAACATAGTCCAAGTCCTTCCTGTGATGTATGTCTTTACCCTCCCGTTTCCAATTCCCCTTGTCCTCCTTCCCTTCCCCCTCTCTCCATGTGGACCACCAAGTGGGGCTGAGGTGAGCAATGCTACCATGATATGTGTGTGACTGCATTATTGTAATATCTCTTCTATCTCTCATGCTCCCAATGACTTTAATATTTATATCTCAACCCTTTATGTTTCCAGGGCTTTCAATGACATTAGGCATCTTTTCAATGTTTATGAATCATGCTTATGAACCTCTCTTCTGTTAGTTGTCTGTGTGTATGCATTGCCTGTATTAAAAACATATAGAACCGAGCAATTTGTCTGGAAAAATAATTTATAGAAACTTTATGTTAGATTGCCATGCGTTTTGCATAGCCAATTGTTCTTTTAAAACACTTTTCTTGTCATTGTGATACCATGCTAAAAGGTAAAAACATCTGTATATAGTCAAATAGCTTTATCTTTCCTTTAAAGACATGAACCTTCGTGTCTTGCTTAAAGTTTCCACCTCACTAAAGCTAAATTGCTACTCTCGAAAATAAATCCCTCTAAGTTTTTTAATGCTTTGAATATTTTATCGCTCTAATCCTCCTGGAGTTTATTTTTGAATGTAGTATGCTCCTTCCTTTGATTTCTTGTAAATTCAGCCAATTCAACCACTCATTAACCAAAGTATTCCTTTACCACTGGATTGTTTTGCCACCTTTGCTTTGCATAGCATATAGTTCTAAATTATATCCCAGACTACTGAATTATTTGCCAGAGTGGCTTTACTAATTGTACACTGGCATCACAACACGCGGGAGCTTCGGAAAGATCGTGGGAGAAAGGAATGAAAAGAGAAGATAATTTCCCACGAATTTTTGAAGCTTCCTCGTACAGGTGCTTTACAGGAAGTCGACATTAGGGTTTATAATCAATAAAAAATTCAACTGTGATCCAAGAATGAGGGGCGTGACATTTCCTGGTTGAGACAAAAGCGAACAGGCGAGCAGAATACGAAAAGAATTGGTTAACCGATGAAACTGCAGCCAAGTGTTAGCTGTTATCACAAAAATGAACACACAGAATATTCTTGAACTTGGAAGTGGGAACTTCAGCCTTTCAACGGCCATCGACGGTGCGGGGCAACATCCCCGCACTCCTACGCTCAGGAAGGGGGTTCTGGGGTCTGCGGCGCCGCGGGGCACAAGTGGGGCGAAGGGCTGCGAGGGAACGCCGAGGCAGAGGGGTCCCCGCGAGGCGGCTGCGGGCCGCTCCAGAAGGCAGGGGTCCGGGGGCTCTGCGGTCCCTCAGGACCCTCCAGGAGAGGCTCCAGAAAGGCAGCTGGAGGCCCCGGCCGGCCGTGCAGCTCGCTGGGAGGCGCGGGCGCACGTGCTCCGCCGGTCCGGGCGGCGGGGGCGGCTGAACGGGCCCTGGCCGTGGGCGGCGGGCGGCGGGCGGCGGGCGGGCGCAGTGCGGCGCCGGGCAGGCGGGAGGTGACCGCGCGGGGCGGTCGCGGCGGCTGGGGCTACTGACGGCACACGGATCCGGAGCGCACTGCGCGGGGCGGGGCGCCGCGCAGGTGAGAGCGGCAGCGGACCCGGATGCGGCGCGGCTGAGGGCGGCCGAGGGCGGGGGGTCGCGGCGGCTAGCTCTTGGAGATCCCGGCCGGAGGCTCCGGCGCCGGTGCTGCGCTTCCTGCCGGCTCGAAGAACGAGCCCGAGCCTGGCCGCCCTCGGGATGCCTTGCTGAGGCTCCGCCGGACGTCCCCAACAGGGGGGGGGCGGGGCGGGGCGCGTTCGGGCGCCTCCTGAGGGCGCCTCAGCGGAGAGCGGCGTTGGCGCCGTGGAGTCTACGCTCCACGCGGGCGGCCCAACCCGCCTGCCACTCAGGTGTCTTTTTGCACGGAAGTGAGTTTTAGGAGCGGGAAACCTGTGGTGGGCGTGACTGACGTGTTTTTAAATCATTTTCTATACATTTAAAGCTGTAAAGGCAAAACTTCATGATCCAATTAATATAGCCAAAAATTCAGGCTTGATAGAAACATTTAGAATCCAGGCACTGGGGGTAAAGTCCCCTTATTCCCATCTGTTATTGGAGGAAGGTATGAGAGAGATTGGATACTGCGGTGGGAAGAAATAGAGCCAAATAGGAATGTCTGCTTCTATAGGGAGAATGTATCAGCCATGCGCTCACTTTAAGGCAGCACAGCTTTAAGGGAGAATCTGTGGAAATGATAGATTACCGCAGGAACATGAACTTGGAGTATATCTCCAACTAACAGAGTGGTGGTCTTCCAGCCATGGAACATTAGTCTCCCAGATTCCCTCTGTACCAGTCAGGGAATAAGTCCCAGTATTATTTCCCTTGGTGCTAGTATCCCACATTTCCCCTCTCTGCATTATGTTTAAGATTCAATAGTGTCACGGAGGCAACATGGTCTCTTTTCATATCTATTAGCTTCCTATAGAAGTGACATGAGACTGCAAGCATCACAATTATGATAAAAAACACAGTCAGACTGGAACTTAAGCTATGTGAAGTACTTTGCCCCCAAGCTCGCGGGTCCAACCCTTCCATGCTACTCATCAATTGCTTAATCACATCAGAGCCAGGAGAAGCCTCAAGCTTGTCTTTGAATGTATAGAAAATATCCTTTTTAAGCTGATCAATATCTAATGAAATGTTTCCCTTAAACCCTTGCAAATGTTTCCTAATCAAATTCCAATCATGCAATGTCTTATTATAAGGATAAGTGGTTATACAGAAATCAGTTACATTCCAATCACATTATAGCATTGACAAATTCAAAATCTTGACCTTTCAGCAAAGCAGTCTGCAGTAATATTCCAGTCACATTGTATAAAATGTTCAGTTATGATAGCATCCCAGAGTGTCTCTTAGACAGCGTCAGCAATGGAAGAAATACCTCAGCAGTCAGCAATCGCCATTCTCAGGAATCTTCGAGGTCTTCTTGACGTTTTGAATAACTTCAATAACAGTGACCCGCTTTCTTCTGGGCCTTGCTGGCTGAAGAGAAATCCACCTATCTCCTTTGCCTGTGAAAATATAAAGAAATAGCCCCTCTCTTTGGGGTATCATTAACCTGAAAAAAGGATTTATGATTAATATTGGTTGGCCTCTCCATCTCTTCCTTGTCCATCTTTCTCCAAAGGTGGTTGCGTCCTTTTAAAGGGAGTCCATCAGTTTTATTCTGTAAAAAACATACATGCATAGCCTTTTCTCCAGGTGAATGGACCTGGATCCCAAACACAGTTTCCATCATCCTCAGATTTCTTAGGATCAATTTTCTCTGTAGAATTGAAAACGTGTTCATCTTCCCTAATTTTATTACAAGCTTTTAGTAAGGAGAAAAAATTTTTAGTTAAAATGAGTAAATGAACTTTGTCACACATAAGATTCCTCTTCTCCTCCTTCTGTTTTAACAATTTAAATAGTAAAGCATTGCTAGATCTTGAACCAGTAAAAGTACTAGTTAGATAACCTTCATTGTTATGTAAATACTGGCTCCCATCCCTCAGAGAATTAAGAGAGCTAACTAATTGGGAGAACTTCTTATCATACTTTGAAAGACTGAAAAAATTCTTAATAAATTTGTTCAGCTGATCTTGAAGTAACTTACCAAGCAGACATTTTTTCTCCAGGCTTACCAATAAGGTTATAGGCTCAATTGAGCCGTTTTGCCTTTCAGGCTTCTCACACTGTATGATTTTACCTTGCAATATTCTGTCTTGGTTAACTTCACTCATTCCCTCTATGCTGGCTTTAGGGGAAGTTAATGGGAGGGCCTTAGGCCCCCCTGAATGCCCTAAGGAAATGACCCGGCATCCACAGTTAACAAACCTTTTCCCTTCCATTTCTAATTCCATGTGGGGGCGCTGTTTCTCCACAACAGCAGTCCAGAAGACTGCTTGATTTATAGGGTGGTCAAACTTCTCAAGTACTCTTTCCTGATAGGTATAAATTTTTACTCTAGAAATGCAAGGAAGGGAAAATTGGCTTAAGCGATCCTACATTTTTACAAACCATGGTATATCAGAACTCATTACTGCCTTAATTTCTTCTTCACAATCCTGACCAATAACTCCAGCAACACCTTGAGAATTTATGTTGGACTTTCTTTTTTTTTTGGACTTTCTTAATAAACTTCCTATAGTTCTTTTAGGTAGTGGACCCCAATTACTGCTCTTCGTTTCTGATTCAATCACAGTTTTGGGCTTTTTCTTACAACTCTTATCAACTCCAGTATCAATTTTAATTTCTTGAGTACTAAGGTTAAATCTTCCTGATAGAAACTGTATTAATCTTTCAATAAGAGGTCCCTGCTTTTGAGGATCAAGCTCCTGTGAAGGCTTCTGAGCCATCTCTTGGTTATTCAAACCAACTGCAGTGAGAACAGAGACTAGGTTTTTGCCTCTTTGGCTAGGTCTGTTCTCCTGCTGTGAGGCTGCTAGATAAAGGCGATTTCTCTCAAAGATCTTCTTTGCTCCAGTAGGCAGACACCTTGCCTACCACGCTCTGCTATGAGGGCTCTGCATCAAGCTTCTTCCACTATTTTCCCGCCGGGAAGTCTTTGCTAATGGCGACCCTTCACTGTTGATTTTTGAACGACATTGGCTCGCCCAATGAGTTCCCTTCCTACAATGGAGGCAGAGTTCAGGTTCGTTTAAACCCGATCTCCATGGTCCTGGCCCATGCTCTGACATTGGCCGCAGCCTGCTCTGCCTACACTCTTTTGAAGATGACTTGTCTTCCCACAACTAAAGCACTTTCTTCCAGGTCTGATATAGTTTGCCAATGAAGCTGCCATGAGGTCTGCCTTGTATTCCTCTGCCTCTACATTCCTGCATATCCTAAAATAACCCAGCAGAGTGCCCTGTTCGCTGTAGGGATGCAAGGCATTTTTACAGTGCTTATTAGAGAAATCATAAGATAGCTTGTGCACTAGGTCTCTTACTGCCTGAACATTCTTCACACATTTGGAAATAGCATCTTCCAGTCGGGACACAAAGTCAGCGTAACGCTCATCATTCTGTTGTCTTATAGCCCTGTAACGCGGCGTTCTCTCTTCTGATGGAATTATCTTTTCCCAGGCCCTTAAGCAAACCTCATGTATCTGTCCTATTGTCTGTTCAGTAAACTGTAGTTGAGACTCAACTGTAATATAATTTGCATCCCCTAGCAATTGATGAATTCCTATATCTATCCCATCCTCAGCATTCTTCCCAGCTCTTGCAAGGGCTGCTTCCTTCCATAGCATTTGATATCACAAGCATTCTGAAGAGTAAAGACAAATTCTCACTAAAGCTTTCCAATCTGTAGGGGTCCAGCTGTCAGACTCTGCTAGAGCCCTTATCATGCTAATTACAAAATGTGAGTCTGGGCCGCAGTCATTGATTGCCTGCTTGAGATCTTTTAGCAACTTAAAAGGCAAAGGCACTGTGAATTCCTTTTGGTTCTAACAGGATAAGACATCTTGCCTTCTAAATCTTCTTCTGCAATCCCTCTTCCTACTCTGGAGAGTAAAGGTGTTTTCCTATACTTTGCTTCTTTACGTCTATTCTCTGAGCTACTCTTTTCAATCTGGATATCTTGGAGTTCCACTTCCTGAACTTCACCTTCTGTGCTAGCTCTCCTAGTTTGCATTTCTTTGGAGCTAATCTCTCTACCTTCAGGGCTGGCTTGCTTGATTGTTTTACAATCTCTGGCCTTTCTTACACTAAATTCCAGCAGGAGAGCAGTTGCTTTTACTATGTCCCCTTCTGACTCAGGCTCATTCTTTTAGCTCTGCCTAAAATCTTCTCATCTGCCTGAAACCCGTTCTCACTGCTTCTCATCTGATTTAAATTTGGGCATCTTAGACGTTGCCTGTTCTGCTTCTTGGCTTTCTCTACCTTTGAAAGCAAGGGAGCTTCCTGGGATTGTTTAATAGCCATGCTTTGGATCTTGCAATCCACTGCCTCTAGTACTGTATCACCTTTAAACCTTCGGAGTCTGCAGTCTCGCGAGAGCATACAGGCTTTGGCAATGAGGTTCTGTTCTAGAATTGGAGGCTTTAGATAACAAACCAATCCCTGCCTTTTCAGTTTTTCCTAAAGTTTCTTAACCTAAATCATGCTTATTCACAGACACTTTAGCTTGCTTTTCTAGATTTGAATAGACACAAGACTTCTCACTAGACTGTTCATCCTTATTCTCTTCCTCCTGCAAAAGTTTTAAAACCATCTTAACTTGTACCCACAGAGACCACTTCTCCATAGGGATACTCTCCCCATCTCTGTGCTTCCTTTAAGTTGACAATGACCTCCTCCCAGGTTTCTAAATCAAAAGTTCCTTCCTCTGAGAACCATGAATTATACCTTTTTACTACTTTTAGAAAACATTGTATCTTTTTCTTCGTTACTTTTACACCTTGTCTTTTCAGTAAGTAGAGAGCATGGTACCATAAGTTTCAGGTTTACTTTTCCCTTGCTCCCATTATCCTCTTTAAAATTCTAATTCACTATTTCCACTACTTCTCTGTCAATCCCCACACCGGATCCTCACTTCGCACAATTTTCAAATTCACTCTACGTACCAATGGGGCCATATAATTGTTATATGGGATATAACTCATATTGTCCCACGTTGTGCGCCATTTGTCTGGGGAAGCCCGCCTTGTGCTGGGGCTCCAGCCTCCAGCCCAGTCCTTGAGCCTCCTGCCTGGTCTCCATCCCACCTCCCTTCGTCCACACTGAGCGTGGACCTGGCTGGTAAGATCATGGCCATCCAGGAGGTGAGCATGCTACCATGAATTGTGTCTGACTGCATTATTGTAATGTCTCTTCTATCGCTCATGCTCCCGGTGACTTTAATATAATATTTATATATCTCAACCATACAATTGTGCTTATTGAACCCAAGATTACTGGTGGGGGGCTGGCACCCCAACTCATACCACAGTACATACCATTTGTCTAGTTCTTCAATGCTTCCTCTCCCGCTCACTCCCTCCAACTATCATGACCTCAGCTCTACCTTACAAAGCCGGCTAGACCAGAGCATGTACACTGGTACAGATAAGAACTCTCAACACACAGAATCCAGGACAGATAAACCCTTCAGGAACAGTAATGGAAGTAGTGATAACATGAGGGTAGGGATGAGATGGAGGGAACTGATAGCAATGATTGATGTATTAACACTCACACCCCAGGGGGACAAGCAACAGAAACATTGGTGAAGTGAGACCTTGGACATTGTAAAATATGAAAGTATAATTTATCAAGGTTTCATGAGGGTGGGAGAGTGGGAGAGAAGGGGGGAAAAGGAGCTGATACCAAGGGGTCAAGTATAAAGAAAATGATGATGGTACCGTAGGTACAAATGTGCTTGATACAATTGATGTATGCATTGTTATAAGTGGTGTAAGAGCCCCCGATAAAATGACTTAATTTTTTAAAAGTGTTTAGGTAGATCTTGATGGAGGATAGATTGAGAAACAATAGTTTCAGAATTTGATAATTTTGCTTAATAATCAAACTGAAAACTCACTGCCATTGCATCTTTTGTGACTCACAGCAACCCTGACTTTCAGCAACCCTATTGGACAGGGTAGAGCAGCCCCTGTGAGTTTCTGAGACTGCAACTCTTTACAGGGGTAGAAAGCCCTAACGTTTCTCTCTCAGAGCGGGTGGTGGTTTTGAACTATGTGGGTAGCAGCCCAAGTGAAAACCACTATGCCACCAGGGCTCCCTGTGCCACATAGCGGGAGCTGTTGTTTTCCCAAACATTCACTTGGCTATTTCTTTTATAAGAAGCCAAGTAATTTGGCAGCTTATTTCTGTTCCAGTTTTCTTATATAGAAAATGTGGTGACAGTGTGAACCTGTTTGTTGTAGTTTATGTGAACATAATTGAGTGATCTAGACCAAGTGAGCTAGACCAAGTGAGCTGACTGGTCAAAAATCAGACCTGTGGATTGCCAAATTGGTTCTGCTGAGATTGGGGCTTTCCTGGATCCACAGGCTTCCTCCAAGCTGTGTCCGAGAAGCTCTGCATTTTAGAGCTACATTTTATAGTTGAAAGAGAGGCCTAAGGAGGGAGGGAGTCCTTAAGCTCTAAGACCTTAATGCTGTCATTGCTGTCCTCTTTTAGTGTACCTGCAGTTTCCACACTGCAGTGGGAACCATTGAAACAGCTATTCTCATTCTCTGAGATGGTGTGCCACCCCACTCCATACCACCACCACCTCATCCCTTTCTCTTATTGTAGAGATAATGCCCCTTCCATATGTATCTCAGATATTCAATTAATGAAGAAAGACAAAAGTAGGAGAAATGATTTAGATGAAGGAGACCATAAGCATGAGGCCATAATGGGGTCCAAAGGTTGTGTGGCCATGTCGCTAATTATAGAAATGGATGAAATCTGCCACAAAAATGTGATTGGAGGCAGAGCAATTCATCACTCTCTCAGGCAGGACTACATAAGTGAGAATGGGGCCATTATGGAGACATGGAGACGATCACAGATTAGAAAGGCTTACTGGATTTGTTCTGGGGCCTTCCGACCACTATAACTCATGACCATAGGGTCTTAGACTTTCCCAATTTCCATTGAGGACCTTCCCAGGGAAGTCCCAGGGGGCAGATTGCTCCTCTCTGCTCTGGCTAGTTGTTGTTGCGTGCCATTGAGGACACTTGGACTCGTCGTGACCTCACATACAACCGAATGAAACACTGTAGGGTCGTGCACCATCCTCACAATTGTTCCTGTGCCTGAACCACCGATGAAGCCACTGAGTCCATCCACTTCTTCGAGGACCTCCTCTGTTTCATGGCTTCTCCACTGTACCAAATAGGATGTCCTTCTCCAGGGACTGGTCTCTCCTGACAACATGTCCAAAGTATGTAAGATGGCGTCTTGCCATCCTTGCCTCTAAGCAGTACTCTGGCCTTATTTCTTCTGATACAGATTGGTCAGTCCTTCAGCAGTCCATGGTACTGTCAGTAGTCTTCTGGTGGACCACAATTCGATGCATCTGTTCTTCTACAGCCTTCCTTATTCAGTGTCTAACTTTCACATGCATATGATGCAATGGAAAATAGCATGGCTTAGGTCATGTGCACCTTAGTCCTCAGAGTAACATCATTGTTCTTCAACACTATAAAGAGGTTTTCTGCAGCAGATTTACCCATTACAATACATCTTTTGATCTCCTGACTGCTGTTTCTATGAACATTGATAGTGGATCTAAGCAAGACAAAATCCTTGACAACTGAAGCCCTTTTCTCTGTTTATCACCTATTGGTCCAGTTTTGGGGATTTTGGTCTTCCTTATATTGAATTGTAACCCATATTGAAGGCTGCAATCCTTGATCTTCAGCAAGTGGTTCAATTCCTCCTCACTTTCAGCAAACAAATGGTGTCATATATGCACACAAGCAGGCTCCCAAAAGTTAGTGGAACAAGGAATCAAAAGAGAATGGAATTTTTCAGGGACTTTTTGAAATACCAGTGTGTGTGTGTGTGTGTGTGTGTGTGTGTGAGAGAGAGAGAGAGAGAGAGAGAGAGAGAGAGAGAGAGAGAGAGAGAGAGAGAGAGAGAGAGAGATGTGGGCATAAAACAAACATCAAGCAACATAAGGGAGAATGCTGTTGGCTGCTGTTGAACTGATTCTGGTGCGCATGCACAGTGACCTGCTGTGTGCACCATAGTGACCCCTCAGAAGCAGATCATCAAGCCTACCTTTCAACTGAAATTCTGAGAATTCACAATTTTCAGAAGTATGTGGATAACAGTGAAAGCCAAAATTCTATTTGCACAGTCCCCACGTGGATTAAGCTTCCAGTGAATTCCTTCAGACCATTGACCAGGGATGTGAACACTCTTGCCACCAGGCAGAGGGCATTGGAAAGTGGATTACCCCTTAGGCAGCCCATGGTGGGGCTTAGAGACTTGCCTAAGTGTATCCTTGAATCGAGGCTGCCATTCTGGGCTGCACGGTCATGAGTCATGCCCCCAAAGCCTTGGTTGTTTGGCCCTGGACCACTCTTGTAAACTGTCCTGTTTAACACAGGTCCCAATCCTTGTCCTATTCTTGCTTCTGTAGTCCCACCTGGAACTGTGATGTTGGGATCTGCCGCCATGTCCTTTCAAGTCTGTGAATCTCAGATAACCCTTACATATCAATAAGACCTCTTGCTAATAGTTTCCCTCCCCTCATCTCGATGGCATGTGTTGGCCCTTGGACTATCTAGGTTACCTAGCGGGCATTTGGATTATGTAGGCTCCCTAGCGGGAATTTGGACTATATAGATTACCTAGCGGGCAATTAGACTTTGTAGGTTATCTAGCGGGCACTTTGACTATCTAGGTTACCTAGCTAGCACTTGAACTATCTACGTTACCTAGCGGTTACTTGGAGTATGTTGGCTACCTACCGGGCTGTTGGACTATCTAGGTTACCTAGCCGGCACTTGGGCTATCTAGGTTAACTAACGGGCACTTGGACTATGTAGGTTCCCTAGCGGGCCCTTGGACTATGTAAGTTCCCTAGCGGGCACTTGGACTATGTGGGTTCCCTAGCGGGCATTAGGACTATCTGGGTTACCTAACGGGCACTTGGACTATGTAGGTTAACTAGCGGGCTTTGGACTATGTAGGTTACCTAGCGGACACTTGGACTATGTAGGTTCCCTATCGTTCACTTGGAGAATGTAGGTTAACTAAGGGGCACTAGGACAATGTAGGTTACCTAGCGGGCCTTGGGACTATCTAGGTTACCTAGGGGGAACTTGGACTATGTAGGTTTACTATTGGGCACTTGGACTATCTAGGTTACCTTAGCAGGCACTTGGACTATGTAGGTTAACTAGCGGGCACTTGGACTATCTAGGTTACCTAGCAGGCACTTGGACTATGTACATTTCCTAGCGGGTACTTGGACTATCTATGTTAACTAGCGGGCACTTGGACTATGTAGATTCCCTATCGGGCACTTGGACTATGTAGGTAACCTAGTGGTCACTTGAACTGTCTAGGTTACCTAGCGGGCATTTGGACTATGTAGGTTAACTAGCGAGCTCTTGGACTATCTAGGTTAACTAGCGGGCACTTGGACTATTAGGGTCCCTAGCGGGCATTTGCACTATATCGGTTACCTAGCGGGCACTTGGACTATGTAGGTTAACTAGCGGACACTTTGACTATCTAGGTTAGCTAACGGGCAATTGGACTATCTAGGTTCCCTAGCGGGCACTTGGACTATGTAGGTTCCCTAGCGGGCACTTGGACTATTTAGGTTACCTAGCAGGCACTTTGACTATCTATGTTAACTAACGGGCACTTGGACTATGGAAAGAAGTGCCTAATGGTCACCAGGACCCATGGTTAATCCAGGCGTGGTCATCTGATTCCAATCGATCAGACCTAGCTATAAATCACTTATATGTCTGGGTAATTAAAAGCAAATATAAATTTTCAAAAAAAATAACGTTGCATGGGATAGAAAGAGAATACATAACAACATCAGACATAAATATGCCTCAAGACAAACTCATTGTGCACATCCAGAATACATAATGGCTCTTGCTAAGATGCATTTCCCACTAGACCCTACCCCAAGCCAGTAAAAGCCAGAAACTCTACAGTAAACTGTGGATTGTACTACTCTGAAATGGGAGCTGTGTCTCTAGACCTAATTTGGGGCTGTTCGTGCTGAGGACTCACCAATACCTGCTGCAGTGACAACAGTCCAGGTGAGAATAAGGAAATCTGGATGACAGCCAGGATATAGGAGCACTGAGACCTCAAATTGCTTCTAGGCGAGCATGGCCTAATGGGCTTCCATTTATGCACCTCTGGCAGGAGGAGTTTGTTCTGGAAAGTAATGGTTTCTAAGGAAGTATTTCTTAAACTTTCACATGCATGCACTTACCCAGGTTCCTGGAAATCGGGCTGGGGGGCAGATTCTGATTTTGTGGGTTCAGGGTGGGGGGTCTAGGATCCAGCAGTTCTAGAGGCCCTGGTACTCTTGGGCTGTTAACCACAAGGACAGTAGTCCTAAACCACCAGCCACTCCTTGGGAGAAATATGAGGCTGTAGACTCCGGGCAAGAGTGACAGTCTGGGAAACCCACAAGGGCAGTTCTACCCTGTCCTGTAGGGTCACTATGAGTCAGCATCAACTCGATGGCCTTAGCATGGGAGAAGCTAATGCTGATGTTGCTGGTTCCTTGACCTATCATACTTTGAGTGGCAAAGTCCCAAGGGCCTTCCCGGATGTGATGGCCAAAAGCAGTAGTGTTCACCCTTGGTCATACTTTGGAATCCCTTAGGAGCTTTCAAGCCTCCCATTGGCCTGGCGCCATCCCAGACCAATGAAGCAAGACTTAGTGGAAGCGGGATTCAGGTCACGGTCAGTGAGAAAGCCCCCTTGGCAATGCCAACGTACAGCCAGTGCAGAGTCGAACTGGTCGACGACTCCACATGACTCCATATACTTTGGTGAAGCCAGCTGTTTGGGCAAGGTTTTCAGAGTTACCACCCATGTAGACTTGTTGGTGATAGTGCATTAAATAGAGCACATGCAGTGCATTGCATGAGTGTCCTATGTCATGCAACCACACCAGGGGTATGTTGAGCCAATTTCTCTGGGAGACCAAGGGTGTTGGCTCCATCCTGAACGTTGGCAGGGTAATGGACTGACACAGAGGAAACTCATTCTCTTTGTGGTGGTGCACTAATGGGTTCTTCACAGAAGGCCAAGTCCATGGCTGCAGATGCTCACGGGGCTGAGGGAGCAGGTCAAATCCTAAGTCCGAGGTGGGTGTTTGCATATTTACATGCCCTCACTGCCATCAAGTCCATTCCAACTCACAGGCCCATGGGACTGAGTAAAATGGCCCCCGTGGGTTTCTGAGACTGTGATTCTTTAGAGGAGTAGAAAATCTCCTCTTTCTCCAGAGGAGCGGTTGGTCATTCAAACTGCTCACCTTGAGATTAACAGTCCAACTCCTGACCACTCTTGCCGTCAGAATTCTATTTATTTACACAAGTATATATATATATCCTTTCCCAAAAGAACTCCACATTTTCAAATCATTCTTGACACTCATGGCCTTTTTTCCTTTATAGCCATGCCTTTGGTTGAAACACAGATATAAGAGAAATATTTATCTACTTATAGGGGTACCAAAGTAGCTTTGGTGGCATAGTGTTTGCATGTTGGGCTGCTAACACCAAAGTCAGCACTTTGAAACCACCAGCCACTCCGTGGGAAGAAGAGTCTGTCTACTCCTATAAAGAGTTACAGTCTCAGAAACTCACAGGGACAGATCTACTCTGCCTCATAGGGTCACTATGAGTCAGCATCACCTCCCTGGCAGTGAGGTAGATTTTGGTTTCATAGAGATACAAGTCAGTCCTGAGCTGCTAAAGACAAGGTTGGCAGTTTGAACCCACCAGCTGCAGAGAAAGAGGAGGCTTTCTATTCCCATAAGGAGCTACAGTTTCAGAAATACCCACAGGGGAAATTTTAACCTCTCCTGTAGGATCAATATGAGTCAGAATCGACTTATCGGTGGTGAGCAAGTGGAGGGGACCCTAAACAGGTTCCGGTGGACCTTAAGAGTTCTACTAATTGTGCATGCTCTGTAAAATGTAAACCAAGATTTTACTTTTGCAAACATTATTTTTTCTAAACACGTCTAACTGTGAAACTATACTCGCATGCGGGTCTTTGAACCTGGTCAGTGGTCTGGGGAAGTGAAGGGGCCTGACATCCTTTGTTGTTGTTAGTGCTGTCCAGTCATTCTGACATCACAGGGACCTTCTTTGCAACACAAGGCAGCACTGCCCGGTCCTTTGCCAGCCTCAGGGGTAGTATGTTGGAGCCCATGGTTTCAGCTACCGTGTCCTCCAGTTCACCAAGGAGTTTCCTCTTTGTGCTGCTTACTAAACCCGTTTCTAAGGAGTCCATTCCAACTCACGGTGACGCCGTGTGGGTCAGCACCACGGGACCCCACATAATGCCTTATACCATATATATATATATATATATATATATTTATATTTATATATATATATATATATATATTGTGCATAATGCCTTATACCTGGTCCCTTTGGCACCTTGTGATCGCACAGGCTGGTGTGCTTATTCCATGTGGGATTTTTTGCTTCTGAGCCAGATGGCCGTTTGCTCACCTTCAAGCCTTTAAGACCCCAGACACTATCTCTTTTGATAGCCTCTGGCCTTTACTTCGGGGTCTTCGGTCCCTGCAGAGTGGACACATGCCTGCTGTGCGGGTATGGGACGTGTCGGAGCGCAGCCTGGTGGCGGAGCTTCAGGAGCATAAGTATGGCATGGCATGTGTGGCCTTCTCATCCAGTGCCAAGTACATTGTCTCAGTGGGCTACCAGCATGACATGATCGTCAATGTCTGGGCCTGGAAGGTGAGTGGGCTGCTGGCCTCAGGACAGGCGGGGCCGGGAGGGGAGCCAAGAAACTGCTGACCGGTGGCCTTTACTTCCGCCTGCTGGCCTCAGTCCCTTTCTAGAGAACTCTGAGCAGAAAGGAGCAACTGGGTATCTAGGATGCTGAAGAAGGGGCAGAAGGAGAGGTCAAGTTCACAGCTTGTCTAACCTTCAGTGTGTAAGTTTCTTTTCCCTCAGCTCCTAGAAGCAGAGCCTTGATTTCCCTTGACTTTCTCTCCAGAAAAACATTGTAGTGGCTTCCAACAAGGTGTCCAGTCAGGTGACAGCAGTATCCTTCTCTGAGGACTGCAGCTACTTTGTCACTGCAGGCAACCGGCACATCAAGTTCTGGTACCTCGATGACAGCAAGACCTCAAAGGTGAGGCAGCAAGTAGCCACTAGGGTGGGGTCTGCCCAGATATGTTCCACCTGCGCCCCCTTCTGCATGCTCAAAAGCCCCTTGGAAGTCTCAGCTGGGCCAGGTGCTATGTCAATATGCAAGGGAAGCCTTCTCCCTCCCTCCCCAGGGCCTGCTTTCCAGGGGGTAGCCTGCAGGGTGTGTGGGTGGCACCTGTGGTGGGTCTCCACAGGTGAATGCCACTGTACCCCTGCTGGGCCGCTCCGGGCTGCTGGGGGAACCTGCGGAACAACCTGTTCACTGATGTAGCCTGTGGCCGCGGGAAGAAGACTGACAGCACCTTCTGTATCACATCCTCAGGGCAGCTGTGCGAGTTCAGTGACCCGGAGACTGTTGGACAAGTGGGTGGAGCTGAGTGTAAGTGAATGCTTTGTCGGCACCCTCCCGTCTGTCACCTCCGGGCTCCAGGGCACCTGAGTCTGCATGCACGCTGGGGGAGGCCCCAGGCGGAGGAAGGTGTTTGGGAACCTCTCTGCTTGCTCGCCCTCTCTGTCTCTGCCTCTTCCTCTGCTTTCCTCTTCTGCTCAGCACACAGACAGCATCACAGTAAGTGTGCTGGCCCTGTCCGCTGCCTCTGCTGCCTTTCTCTGGGCCGGCCTTTTCTGGGTGTGTCTTTGCCCAAACCTCAGGTGCCTTATAAGGAAGGCTTGCTGACTCCTTCCCCCTAATTGCACGGGGCTGTGGGCCCTCTGGCCAGCTGCTGTTAGAGGGAGGGGCATTGAGGGGCTCTGCCCAGGGCAGCTGGCCTGCCTTGCGCTTGTCCTTGCCTCTTGGCTCATGGCTGTTGAGGTGTCCGGTGAAGGAGTGGACAGACGCCCTTGCTGACTGTGGCTTCTGTGCTCACAGACCACAGTGGCCCACTGCATCTCGGTGAGCCAGGACTACATCTTCTGCGGCTGTGCTGACGGCACCGTGTGCCTTTTCAACCCCTTCAACCTGCACTTCCTCAGCACGCTGCCCCGGCCCCATGCCCTGGGGACAGACATTGCCAGCATCACAGAGGCCAGGTGAGCGGTGTGGGTGGGCCCCTGAGTCCTGTCAGAGCCCCACTCTGTGCCAGGCCGTCCCTGGCATGCTGCAAGGAGAGGAGGGCACACATAGACCTCTGGGAAGACCCTTGCAGTCAAGCACAGGTGGGTCTTTTAGCATTTGTTGCTCACTGTGGGCAACCGTGGTAATCTGAGTCTGCAGTGTGGTAATGCATTGTCCTGTAAACACCACAGCTAGGACAGACGGGCAGTTCCTTAGGGTTTCTGAGAGAGGCTGGAAACCTGACGGAGCAGGCCTTTCTCCCTCAGGGTGGTCCTGGGTAGCAGCTAAGGTAGGAGGGTCTTATTGTAGCCTCGGGCCTTGGGTTGGGTGATTGCAGGAAGTGAAGTTTTGCTCTGGTTTCAGTGCTGTCAGGAAGCGGGGCAGTTCTGCAGTTGGGTATATTAATTTCTCATTCAGGGAAGGAGTGGGCTAAATCTGCAAATGGCAGGAAATGATATATGACCATGACTGGTTTGCACAGTGCCCTTCCTTTTCCTCTGACGTGAGTCTAGAAGGGCCTGACATCTGCTTGGCTGCATCACGGCCACACACTGTCCCCGCCTGATGTTGGGGGCTATGAAATAGCTTGTGTTCTTTTGCAGAGCCCCATGGCAAGGAATGCCAGGCCAGCCGCTGCGCGTTCTTTCTCCAGTGACTGCTGGCCAACCTGCTGCTCCTCCCTTTAGTGCCCCTTTTCATTAGCGCTAACTCACCAGTTTGCCCTGTCTGCCCTGGACACCCTGACCCCCTCTTTCCTCAGTCGCCTTTTCGCTGGAGTGGCCAATGCGAAGTATCGGGACACCATCACCTTGACCTTTGATCCTGCAAATCCGTGGCTGTCTTGTGTGTACAATGACCATAGTACTTATGTCTGGGGTGTGAAGGGCCCCAAGAAAGTGGGCAAGGTGTATTCAGCTCTGTATCATTCCTCCTGCGTCTGGAGTGTAGAGGTACGTGGGCCAGGTCTGCTGAGACTGACCGTGTTTCCTGGCCTACCATTAGGAGCTGGGGTTCCTCAAGTGTGGAATTTGTTTCCTCCAGCACCCTTGCTCCCCAAGCTGTGCCCCTGGGTCCCTTCGTATCTGTTAATTGGCTCTGAGGATGGGAGGGGATTTTAGTGCTGACTCATCTCAGACGTTTTTCAGTATGCCCCTGTGCAGTCTTAGCTTGGCCTCTTTGGACATGTTCCTGAACTTGACCAAACCTTAGTTTCTGCAATTGTGAAATGACATACCTGATGCATTTGATTTTTACGAACAGGAGACAATGTAAGTGGGAGATTTAGAATGCCTAGTACTTACTAGGTGCTTGGTTAATGTATATTCCTTTACTTGTTAAAGACAAGAGCTAATCATTATGACTTGCTTGCTATGGGACAAGCCGTTGCCTCCAGGAGACAGGATGGGGGAACTTTAGGCCCCCAAGGACAGAGGTTCAGGAGGGTTTAGCTGAAAAGGGTTGGGGACAAAATTTATTATCTCCAAGGGAAAGATACTAACTTGACAATGAAGAAACGGCAAAACCCACCCTTAGCCAAGTCATTAAGGTTAACATCCCGTGGCAGCAGCATGAATCTGGTGAGAGGGTACACTGAGAGGTTTCAAAATGTTCCCAGAAAATGTTATGACTCTTAAGAACTCCCAATAAAATGTTGAACAACAACAACCAACGTTGATGGAAAGTTTCTTTTAGTTCTGTTTTTCCATGCAGCCTCCTCCTAGCATTGTGTCTGGTATTCTTGACCCAAATGTATAAGGAACTTAGGATAGTCATGAGGAAACATCAGGCAACCTTCATTTGAGGTACACCTGCCAGAGTAACTTATCACACTCTCCCAGGTGTCAGGGTAGGAAAGACAAGCAAAGACTGAAAGCCGTTCTAGACTGGGACAGATGACACCCATGTGCCGTGGGGGCTCCTGGGATCCTGGAGCAGAAGAAGTACATTCGTGGGATAAACAAACAAACTCATTGGCATTGGGTTGATTCCAACTCAGAGCAACCCCCGCTGGTGACATTTAAATAAAGTCTAATAATGTTGTACCAGTGTGACCTCCGTGGTCCTTATCACTGTGTACTGTAGTGCATAAAACATTAATACGAAGGGAGACCAGGTGAGAGAGTTGAATGTGACATATCTTGACTCATTTTTCTAAAGGTTCAACCCAAAAGGTAAAGTAAAACAGCTCTTGATGGAGAGGAAAAGGTGGAAGGGGGTGGGTGATGATTCTTTCCCCCCGCTGCCTGGCACTGAACGGCCTCTCCTCTCTTCTCATTTTGCAGGGTCCACGAATTGCAGTTCCTGAGTGAAATGCTGAAGGTGGAGGCCCATGAGTCAGAGATTCTGTGCCTGGAGTACTCGAAGCCAGACACAGGTACCTGGCCCTGGCCTGGAATGGCCTTGAGTGAGCCCCTCCAGTCTGGCCAGAGCCACTGATACTTGTCCTGCCTCTTGACTATGGGGCTGATCGTTCTTTTGGCTACCAAAAGAGTTAGTGATCCTTCTTGATGTCTCTGAAGGCTTCTTGTTGTTTCTGAAGGCTTTGGGGAGGACTGCATCTCAACTCTGCCCGACTCCATGGCTCATGTGGCTTAAGGATGTGGGGCTCAGTTTCTCTGGGTGCTCTTTGCTGGGCACTCATGTTGGGCTGCGATCCACAAGCTCAGCAGTTTGAAACTACCAGCCGCTCTGCAGGAGAAAGGTGGGCCTTTCTACTCCTGTAAACAGTTACAGTCTCAGAAGCCCATAGGGGGTATTCACTATGAGTCAGCATTAACTTGATAGCAGCAGATTTGATTTTTGTAAAGTCTTTTTAAAGCCAACCAAAAGCTGAATCAGTGAAGAAGATCTGCTTTAGACATTGTGCTCTTTTAAAGAATAATCTGTCTGTGATCAGATTGACACAGGAACTTGGAAGGTTAGGTGAAAAGTTTAAGGGGCAGTGAGCTTATGTGTGTGATGGAAATTTGGAATTGGAAAAGGACAGTGAGAATGGCTACATAATTTCAGAAATATAATGAATGTTAGCAAATTGTACATGTAGAAATGATCGAATTGGTATATATTTTTGTGTGCATTGTTTTAGATCAGGGAGAAGACTCGAAGTTCAAATATAATTTACAGAGACCCCCCCTTGTTAAATCTTGAATGGGACAAAGTCCAGAAAAAACAAATCATCTGGTTGAGGGAGACCGTAAGCATGAGGCCATAATGGGGACTGAAGGATTCACAACAGCTCGGTCACATGGAAAACAAAGGAAGCCCCTTTAAAAGTCAAGTTCCCAGCAGATCAGACCATCACAGTTGGAAATGTGACTACAGAAATGGGAAAGGGACCATGATTGGAGTAAATACATTATTGCAGATTAGAAAAGTTTACAGGACTGGTTCAGGGCCCTCCAACCATCTTGGTCAGGGCATGAACGTGCAACCTCAGTACCCCAATTCCCATCAAGGGCATACTCAGGCAAGTTCTTGAGGGCTAGACTACTCCTCACCAGGCTGGCCAGAGGAGTGGGTGGAAGCAAACAAACTCTGCCTGAGGGCAAAGCATTTTACGTTGCTAGTTCAGAGTCATGGAGCTCTAGTGCCATAGAAGGTTATGGGTTGGGCGGTTAACCACAAGGTTTCACTCTTCAAAACCACCAGCCAGCTCCAGGGAAGAAAGATGAGGCTTTCTACTCCAATAAAAATATATAGTCTGGAGATAAAAAGCCCCAATGTAAGTTAACTGGGTTGATTCCTACTAGAGGGATAATGTGTGTGGGCCAGATGCTTGCAAGGTCCCTCAAGGCAATGCTGCCAGACTGCAGTCTCTGCTCCCTGCTGGTGGAGACAATGGATTGCTTTTCTCTAAAACTTGGAACCATTAGCTTGGTTCTAGTAGGTGGAGTTCACACCCTACTGATAATGGTTCATATGGAGATCCAGAAAACAGGTCAAAGTTAAGCTGCCATTCTAAATGTAGGATCCGCCCATTTTGTCACCTGTATACCCCCAATCCCTCCTCTTCCTATTGCATGTATGCCCCTAGACCACCCCTTCTCACCGCTGTATAACATAGTCCAAGTCCTTCCTGTGATGTATGTCTTTACCCTCCCGTTTCCAATTCCCCTTGTCCTCCTTCCCTTCCCCCTCTCTCCATGTGGACCACCAAGTGGGGCTGAGGTGAGCAATGCTACCATGATATGTGTGTGACTGCATTATTGTAATATCTCTTCTATCTCTCATGCTCCCAATGACTTTAATATTTATATCTCAACCCTTTATGTTTCCAGGGCTTTCAATGACATTAGGCATCTTTTCAATGTTTATGAATCATGCTTATGAACCTCTCTTCTGTTAGTTGTCTGTGTGTATGCATTGCCTGTATTAAAAACATATAGAACCGAGCAATTTGTCTGGAAAAATAATTTATAGAAACTTTATGTTAGATTGCCATGCGTTTTGCATAGCCAATTGTTCTTTTAAAACACTTTTCTTGTCATTGTGATACCATGCTAAAAGGTAAAAACATCTGTATATAGTCAAATAGCTTTATCTTTCCTTTAAAGACATGAACCTTCGTGTCTTGCTTAAAGTTTCCACCTCACTAAAGCTAAATTGCTACTCTCGAAAATAAATCCCTCTAAGTTTTTTAATGCTTTGAATATTTTATCGCTCTAATCCTCCTGGAGTTTATTTTTGAATGTAGTATGCTCCTTCCTTTGATTTCTTGTAAATTCAGCCAATTCAACCACTCATTAACCAAAGTATTCCTTTACCACTGGATTGTTTTGCCACCTTTGCTTTGCATAGCATATAGTTCTAAATTATATCCCAGACTACTGAATTATTTGCCAGAGTGGCTTTACTAATTGTACACTGGCATCACAACACGCGGGAGCTTCGGAAAGGTCGTGGGAGAAAGGAATGAAAAGAGAAGATAATTTCCCACGAATTTTTGAAGCTTCCTCGTACAGGTGCTTTACAGGAAGTCGACATTAGGGTTTATAATCAATAAAAAATTCAACTGTGATCCAAGAATGAGGGGCGTGACATTTCCTGGTTGAGACAAAAGCGAACAGGCGAGCAGAATACGAAAAGAATTGGTTAACCGATGAAACTGCAGCCAAGTGTTAGCTGTTATCACAAAAATGAACACACAGAATATTCTTGAACTTGGAAGTGGGAACTTCAGCCTTTCAACGGCCATCGACGGTGCGGGGCAACATCCCCGCACTCCTACGCTCAGGAAGGGGGTTCTGGGGTCTGCGGCGCCGCGGGGCACAAGTGGGGCGAAGGGCTGCGAGGGAACGCCGAGGCAGAGGGGTCCCCGCGAGGCGGCTGCGGGCCGCTCCAGAAGGCAGGGGTCCGGGGGCTCTGCGGTCCCTCAGGACCCTCCAGGAGAGGCTCCAGAAAGGCAGCTGGAGGCCCCGGCCGGCCGTGCAGCTCGCTGGGAGGCGCGGGCGCACGTGCTCCGCCGGTCCGGGCGGCGGGGGCGGCTGAACGGGCCCTGGCCGTGGGCGGCGGGCGGCGGGCGGCGGGCGGGCGCAGTGCGGCGCCGGGCAGGCGGGAGGTGACCGCGCGGGGCGGTCGCGGCGGCTGGGGCTACTGACGGCACACGGATCCGGAGCGCACTGCGCGGGGCGGGGCGCCGCGCAGGTGAGAGCGGCAGCGGACCCGGATGCGGCGCGGCTGAGGGCGGCCGAGGGCGGGGGGTCGCGGCGGCTAGCTCTTGGAGATCCCGGCCGGAGGCTCCGGCGCCGGTGCTGCGCTTCCTGCCGGCTCGAAGAACGAGCCCGAGCCTGGCTGCCCTCGGGATGCCTTGCTGAGGCTCCGCCGGACGTCCCCAACAGGGGGGGGGCGGGGCGGGGCGCGTTCGGGCGCCTCCTGAGGGCGCCTCAGCGGAGAGCGGCGTTGGCGCCGTGGAGTCTACGCTCCACGCGGGCGGCCCAACCCGCCTGCCACTCAGGTGTCTTTTTGCACGGAAGTGAGTTTTAGGAGCGGGAAACCTGTGGTGGGCGTGACTGACGTGTTTTTAAATCATTTTCTATACATTTAAAGCTGTAAAGGCAAAACTTCATGATCCAATTAATATAGCCAAAAATTCAGGCTTGATAGAAACATTTAGAATCCAGGCACTGGGGGTAAAGTCCCCTTATTCCCATCTGTTATTGGAGGAAGGTATGAGAGAGATTGGATACTGCGGTGGGAAGAAATAGAGCCAAATAGGAATGTCTGCTTCTATAGGGAGAATGTATCAGCCATGCGCTCACTTTAAGGCAGCACAGCTTTAAGGGAGAATCTGTGGAAATGATAGATTACCGCAGGAACATGAACTTGGAGTATATCTCCAACTAACAGAGTGGTGGTCTTCCAGCCATGGAACATTAGTCTCCCAGATTCCCTCTGTACCAGTCAGGGAATAAGTCCCAGTATTATTTCCCTTGGTGCTAGTATCCCACATCTCCCCTCTCTGCATTATGTTTAAGATTCAATAGTGTCACGGAGGCAACATGGTCTCTTTTCATATCTATTAGCTTCCTATAGAAGTGACATGAGACTGCAAGCATCACAATTATGATAAAAAACACAGTCAGACTGGAACTTAAGCTATGTGAAGTACTTTGCCCCCAAGCTCGCGGGTCCAACCCTTCCATGCTACTCATCAATTGCTTAATCACATCAGAGCCAGGAGAAGCCTCAAGCTTGTCTTTGAATGTATAGAAAATATCCTTTTTAAGCTGATCAATATCTAATGAAATATTTCCCTTAAACCCTTGCAAATGTTTCCTAATCAAATTCCAATCATGCAATGTCTTATTATAAGGATAAGTGGTTATACAGAAATCAGTTACATTCCAATCACATTATAGCATTGACAAATTCAAAATCTTGACCTTTCAGCAAAGCAGTCTGCAGTAATATTCCAGTCACATTGTATAAAATGTTCAGTTATGATAGCATCCCAGAGTGTCTCTTAGACAGCGTCAGCAATGGAAGAAATACCTCAGCAGTCAGCAATCGCCATTCTCAGGAATCTTCGAGGTCTTCTTGACGTTTTGAATAACTTCAATAACAGTGACCCGCTTTCTTCTGGGCCTTGCTGGCTGAAGAGAAATCCACCTATCTCCTTTACCTGTGAAAATATAAAGAAATAGCCCCTCTCTTTGGGGTATCATTAACCTGAAAAAAGGATTTATGATTAATATTGGTTGGCCTCTCCATCTCTTCCTTGTCCATCTTTCTCCAAAGGTGGTTGCGTCCTTTTAAAGGGAGTCCATCAGTTTTATTCTGTAAAAAACATACATGCATAGCCTTTTCTCCAGGTGAATGGACCTGGATCCCAAACACAGTTTCCATCATCCTCAGATTTCTTAGGATCAATTTTCTCTGTAGAATTGAAAACGTGTTTATCTTCCCTAATTTTATTACAAGCTTTTAGTACGGAGAAAAAATTTTTAGTTAAAATGAGTAAATGAACTTTGTCACACATAAGATTCCTCTTCTCCTCCTTCTGTTTTAACAATTTAAATAGTAAAGCATTGCTAGATCTTGAACCAGTAAAAGTACTAGTTAGATAACCTTCATTGTTATGTAAATACTGGCTCCCATCCCTCAGAGAATTAAGAGAGCTAACTAATTGGGAGAACTTCTTATCATACTTTGAAAGACTGAAAAAATTCTTAATAAATTTGTTCAGCTGATCTTGAAGTAACTTACCAAGCAGACATTTTTTCTCCAGGCTTACCAATAAGGTTATAGGCTCAATTGAGCCGTTTTGCCTCTCAGGCTTCTCACACTGTATGATTTTACCTTGCAATATTCTGTCTTGGTTAACTTCACTCATTCCCTCTATGCTGGCTTTAGGGGAAGTTAATGGGAGGGCCTTAGGCCCCCCTGAATGCCCTAAGGAAATGACCCGGCATCCACAGTTAACAAACCTTTTTCCTTCCATTTCTAATTCCATGTGGGGGCGCTGTTTCTCCACAACAGCAGTCCAGAAGACTGCTTGATTTATAGGGTGGTCAAACTTCTCAAGTACTCTTTCCTGATAGGTATAAATTTTTACTCTAGAAATGCAAGGAAGGGAAAATTGGCTTAAGCGATCCTACATTTTTACAAACCATGGTATATCAGAACTCATTACTGCCTTAATTTCTTCTTCACAATCCTGACCAATAACTCCAGCAACACCTTGAGAATTTATGTTGGACTTTCTTTTTTTTTTGGACTTTCTTAATAAACTTCCTATAGTTCTTTTAGGTAGTGGACCCCAATTACTGCTCTTCGTTTCTGATTCAATCACAGTTTTGGGCTTTTTCTTACAACTCTTATCAACTCCAGTATCAATTTTAATTTCTTGAGTACTAAGGTTAAATCTTCCTGATAGAAACTGTATTAATCTTTCAATAAGAGGTCCCTGCTTTTGAGGATCAAGCTCCTGTGAAGGCTTCTGAGCCATCTCTTGGTTATTCAAACCAACTGCAGTGAGAACAGAGACTAGGTTTTTGCCTCTTTGGCTAGGTCTGTTCTCCTGCTGTGAGGCTGCTAGATAAAGGCGATTTCTCTCAAAGATCTTCTTTGCTCCAGTAGGCAGACACCTTGCCTACCACGCTCTGCTATGAGGGCTCTGCATCAAGCTTCTTCCACTATTTTCCCGCCGGGAAGTCTTTGCTAATGGCGACCCTTCACTGTTGATTTTTGAACGACATTGGCTCGCCCAATGAGTTCCCTTCCTACAATGGAGGCAGAGTTCAGGTTCGTTTGAACCCGATCTCCATGGTCCTGGCCCATGCTCTGACATTGGCCGCAGCCTGCTCTGCCTACACTCTTTTGAAGATGACTTGTCTTCCCACAACTAAAGCACTTTCTTCCAGGTCTGATATAGTTTGCCAATGAAGCTGCCATGAGGTCTGCCTTGTATTCCTCTGCCTCTACATTCCTGCATATCCTAAAATAACCCAGCAGAGTGCCCTGTTCGCTGTAGGGATGCAAGGCATTTTTACAGTGCTTATTAGAGAAATCATAAGATAGCTTGTGCACTAGGTCTCTTACTGCCTGAACATTCTTCACACATTTGGAAATAGCATCTTCCAGTCGGGACACAAAGTCAGCGTAACGCTCATCATTCTGTTGTCTTATAGCCCTGTAACGCGGCGTTCTCTCTTCTGATGGAATTATCTTTTCCCAGGCCCTTAAGCAAACCTCATGTATCTGTCCTATTGTCTGTTCAGTAAACTGTAGTTGAGACTCAACTGTAATATAATTTGCATCCCCTAGCAATTGATGAATTCCTATATCTATCCCATCCTCAGCATTCTTCCCAGCTCTTGCAAGGGCTGCTTCCTTCCATAGCATTTGATATCACAAACATTCTGAAGAGTAAAGACAAATTCTCACTAAAGCTTTCCAATCTGTAGGGGTCCAGCTGTCAGACTCTGCTAGAGCCCTTATCATGCTAATTACAAAATGTGAGTCTGGGCCGCAGTCATTGATTGCCTGCTTGAGATCTTTTAGCAACTTAAAAGGCAAAGGCACTGTGAATTCCTTTTTGTTCTAACAGGATAAGACATCTTGCCTTCTAAATCTTCTTCTGCAATCCCTCTTCCTACTCTGGAGAGTAAAGGTGCTTTCCTATACTTTGCTTCTTTACGTCTATTCTCTGAGCTACTCTTTTCAATCTGGATATCTTGGAGTTCCACTTCCTGAACTTCACCTTCTGTGCTAGCTCTCCTAGTTTGCATTTCTTTGGAGCTAATCTCTCTACCTTCAGGGCTGGCTTGCTTGATTGTTTTACAATCTCTGGCCTTTCTTACACTAAATTCCAGCAGGAGAGCAGTTGCTTTTACTATGTCCCCTTCTGACTCAGGCTCATTCTTTTAGCTCTGCCTAAAATCTTCTCATCTGCCTGAAACCCGTTCTCACTGCTTCTCATCTGATTTAAATTTGGGCATCTTAGACGTTGCCTGTTCTGCTTCTTGGCTTTCTCTACCTTTGAAAGCAAGGGAGCTTCCTGGGATTGTTTAATAGCCATGCTTTGGATCTTGCAATCCACTGCCTCTAGTACTGTATCACCTTTAAACCTTCGGAGTCTGCAGTCTCGCGAGAGCATACAGGCTTTGGCAATGAGGTTCTGTTCTAGAATTGGAGGCTTTAGATAACAAACCAATCCCTGCCTTTTCAGTTTTTCCTAAAGTTTCTTAACCTAAATCATGCTTATTCACAGACACTTTAGCTTGCTTTTCTAGATTTGAATAGACACAAGACTTCTCACTAGACTGTTCATCCTTATTCTCTTCCTCCTGCAAAAGTTTTAAAACCATCTTAACTTGTACCCACAGAGACCACTTCTCCATAGGGATACTCTCCCCATCTCTGTGCTTCCTTTAAGTTGACAATGACCTCCTCCCAGGTCTCTAAATCAAAAGTTCCTTCCTCTGAGAACCATGAATTATACCTTTTTACTACTTTTAGAAAACATTGTATCTTTTTCTTCGTTACTTTTACACCTTGTCTTTTCAGTAAGTAGAGAGCATGGTACCATAAGTTTCAGGTTTACTTTTACCTTGCTCCCATTATCCTCTTTAAAATTCTAATTCACTATTTCCACTACTTCTCTGTCAATCCCCACACCGGATCCTCACTTCGCACAATTTTCAAATTCACTCTACGTACCAATGGGGCCATATAATTGTTATATGGGATATAACTCATATTGTCCCACGTTGTGCGCCATTTGTCTGGGGAAGCCCGCCTTGTGCTGGGGCTCCAGCCTCCAGCCCGGTCCTTGAGCCTCCTGCCTGGTCTCCATCCCACCTCCCTTCGTCCACACTGAGCGTGGACCTGGCTGGTAAGATCATGGCCATCCAGGAGGTGAGCATGCTACCATGAATTGTGTCTGACTGCATTATTGTAATGTCTCTTCTATCGCTCATGCTCCCGGTGACTTTAATATAATATTTATATATCTCAACCATACAATTGTGCTTATTGAACCCAAGATTACTGGTGGGGGGCTGGCACCCCAACTCATACCACAGTACATACCATTTGTCTAGTTCTTCAATGCTTCCTCTCCCGCTCACTCCCTCCAACTATCATGACCTCAGCTCTACCTTACAAAGCCGGCTAGACCAGAGCATGTACACTGGTACAGATAAGAACTCTCAACACACAGAATCCAGGACAGATAAACCCTTCAGGAACAGTAATGGAAGTAGTGATAACATGAGGGTAGGGATGAGATAGAGGGAACTGATAGCAATGATTGATGTATTAACACTCACACCCCAGGGGGACAAGCAACAGAAACATTGGTGAAGTGAGACCTTGGACATTGTAAAATATGAAAGTATAATTTATCAAGGTTTCATGAGGGTGGGAGAGTGGGAGAGAAGGGGGGAAAAGGAGCTGATACCAAGGGGTCAAGTATAAAGAAAATGATGATGGTACCGTAGGTACAAATGTGCTTGATACAATTGATGTATGCATTGTTATAAGTGGTGTAAGAGCCCCCGATAAAATGACTTAATTTTTTAAAAGTGTTTAGGTAGATCTTGATGGAGGATAGATTGAGAAACAATAGTTTCAGAATTTGATAATTTTGCTTAATAATCAAACTGAAAACTCACTGCCATTGCATCTTTTGTGACTCACAGCAACCCTGACTTTCAGCAACCCTATTGGACAGGGTAGAGCAGCCCCTGTGAGTTTCTGAGACTGCAACTCTTTACAGGGGTAGAAAGCCCTAACGTTTCTCTCTCAGAGCGGGTGGTGGTTTTGAACTATGTGGGTAGCAGCCCAAGTGAAAACCACTATGCCACCAGGGCTCCCTGTGCCACATAGCGGGAGCTGTTGTTTTCCCAAACATTCACTTGGCTATTTCTTTTATAAGAAGCCAAGTAATTTGGCAGCTTATTTCTGTTCCAGTTTTCTTATATAGAAAATGTGGTGACAGTGTGAACCTGTTTGTTGTAGTTTATGTGAACATAATTGAGTGATCTAGACCAAGTGAGCTAGACCAAGTGAGCTGACTGGTCAAAAATCAGACCTGTGGATTGCCAAATTGGTTCTGCTGAGATTGGGGCTTTCCTGGATCCACAGGCTTCCTCCAAGCTGTGTCCGAGAAGCTCTGCATTTTAGAGCTACATTTTATAGTTGAAAGAGAGGCCTAAGGAGGGAGGGAGTCCTTAAGCTCTAAGACCTTAATGCTGTCATTGCTGTCCTCTTTTAGTGTACCTGCAGTTTCCACACTGCAGTGGGAACCATTGAAACAGCTATTCTCATTCTCTGAGATGGTGTGCCACCCCACTCCATACCACCACCACCTCATCCCTTTCTCTTATTGTAGAGATAATACCCCTTCCATATGTATCTCAGATATTCAATTAATGAAGAAAGACAAAAGTAGGAGAAATGATTTAGATGAAGGAGACCATAAGCATGAGGCCATAATGGGGTCCAAAGGCTGTGTGGCCATGTCGCTAATTATAGAAATGGATGAAATCTGCCACAAAAATGTGATTGGAGGCAGAGCAATTCATCACTCTCTCAGGCAGGACTACATAAGTGAGAATGGGGCCATTATGGAGACATGGAGACGATCACAGATTAGAAAGGCTTACTGGATTTGTTCTGGGGCCTTCCGACCACTATAACTCATGACCATAGGGTCTTAGACTTTCCTAATTTCCATTGAGGACCTTCCCAGGGAAGTCCCAGAGGGCAGATTGCTCCTCTCTGCTCTGGCTAGTTGTTGTTGCGTGCCATTGAGGACACTTGGACTCGTCGTGACCTCACATACAACCGAATGAAACACTGTAGGGTCGTGCACCATCCTCACAATTGTTCCTGTGCCTGAACCACCGATGAAGCCACTGAGTCCATCCACTTCTTCGAGGACCTCCTCTGTTTCATGGCTTCTCCACTGTACCAAATAGGATGTCCTTCTCCAGGGACTGGTCTCTCCTGACAACATGTCCAAAGTATGTAAGATGGCGTCTTGCCATCCTTGCCTCTAAGCAGCACTCTGGCCTTATTTCTTCTGATACAGATTGGTCAGTCCTTCAGCAGTCCATGGTACTGTCAGTAGTCTTCTGGTGGACCACAATTCGATGCATCTGTTCTTCTACAGCCTTCCTTATTCAGTGTCTAACTTTCACATGCATATGATGCAATGGAAAATAGCATGGCTTAGGTCATGTGCACCTTAGTCCTCAGAGTAACATCATTGTTCTTCAACACTATAAAGAGGTTTTCTGCAGCAGATTTACCCATTACAATACATCTTTTGATCTCCTGACTGCTGTTTCTATGAACATTGATAGTGGATCTAAGCAAGACAAAATCCTTGACAACTGAAGCCCTTTTCTCTGTTTATCACCTATTGGTCCAGTTTTGGGGATTTTGGTCTTCCTTATATTGAATTGTAACCCATATTGAAGGCTGCAATCCTTGATCTTCAGCAAGTGGTTCAATTCCTCCTCACTTTCAGCAAACAAATGGTGTCATATATGCACACAAGCAGGCTCCCAAAAGTTAGTGGAACAAGGAATCAAAAGAGAATGGAATTTTTCAGGGACTTTTTGAAATACCAGTGTGTGTGTGTGTGTGTGTGTGTGTGTGAGAGAGAGAGAGAGAGAGAGAGAGAGAGAGAGAGAGAGAGAGAGAGGAGATGTGGGCATAAAACAAACATCAAGCAACATAAGGGAGAATGCTGTTGGCTGCTGTTGAACTGATTCCGGTGCGCATGCACAGTGACCTGCTGTGTGCACCATAGTGACCCCTCAGAAGCAGATCATCAAGCCTACCTTTCAACTGAAATTCTGAGAATTCACAATTTTCAGAAGTATGTGGATAACAGTGAAAGCCAAAATTCTATTTGCACAGTCCCCACGTGGATTAAGCTTCCAGTGAATTCCTTCAGACCATTGACCAGGGATGTGAACACTCTTGCCACCAGGCAGAGGGCATTGGAAAGTGGATTACCCCTTAGGCAGCCCATGGTGGGGCTTAGAGACTTGCCTAAGTGTATCCTTGAATCGAGGCTGCCATTCTGGGCTGCACGGTCATGAGTCATGCCCCCAAAGCCTTGGTTGTTTGGCCCTGGACCACTCTTGTAAACTGTCCTGTTTAACACAGGTCCCAATCCTTGTCCTATTCTTGCTTCTGTAGTCCCACCTGGAACTGTGATGTTGGGATCTGCCGCCATGTCCTTTCAAGTCTGTGAATCTCAGATAACCCTTACATATCAATAAGACCTCTTGCTAATAGTTTCCCTCCCCTCATCTCGATGGCATGTGTTGGCCCTTGGACTATCTAGGTTACCTAGCGGGCATTTGGATTATGTAGGCTCCCTAGCGGGAATTTGGACTATATAGATTACCTAGCGGGCAATTAGACTTTGTAGGTTATCTAGCGGGCACTTTGACTATCTAGGTTACCTAGCTAGCACTTGAACTATCTACGTTACCTAGCGGTTACTTGGAGTATGTTGGCTACCTACCGGGCTGTTGGACTATCTAGGTAACCTAGCCGGCACTTGGGCTATCTAGGTTAACTAACGGGCACTTGGACTATGTAGGTTCCCTAGCGGGCCCTTGGACTATGTAAGTTCCCTAGCGGGCACTTGGACTATGTGGGTTCCCTAGCGGGCATTAGGACTATCTGGGTTACCTAACGGGCACTTGGACTATGTAGGTTAACTAGCGGGCTTTGGACTATGTAGGTTACCTAGCGGACACTTGGACTATGTAGGTTCCCTATCGTTCACTTGGAGAATGTAGGTTAACTAAGGGGCACTAGGACAATGTAGGTTACCTAGCGGGCCTTGGGACTATCTAGGTTACCTAGGGGGAACTTGGACTATGTAGGTTTACTATTGGGCACTTGGACTATCTAGGTTACCTTAGCAGGCACTTGGACTATGTAGGTTAACTAGCGGGCACTTGGACTATCTAGGTTACCTAGCAGGCACTTGGACTATGTACGTTTCCTAGCGGGTACTTGGACTATCTATGTTAACTAGCGGGCACTTGGACTATGTAGATTCCCTATCGGGCACTTGGACTATGTAGGTAACCTAGTGGTCACTTGAACTGTCTAGGTTACCTAGCGGGCATTTGGACTATGTAGGTTAACTAGCGAGCTCTTGGACTATCTAGGTTAACTAGCGGGCACTTGGACTATTAGGGTCCCTAGCGGGCATTTGGACTATATCGGTTACCTAGCGGGCACTTGGACTATGTAGGTTAACTAGCGGACACTTTGACTATCTAGGTTAGCTAACGGGCAATTGGACTATCTAGGTTCCCTAGCGGGCACTTGGACTATGTAGGTTCCCTAGCGGGCACTTGGACTATTTAGGTTACCTAGCAGGCACTTTGACTATCTAGGTTAACTAACGGGCACTTGGACTATGGAAAGAAGTGCCTAATGGTCACCAGGACCCATGGTTAATCCAGGCGTGGTCATCTGATTCCAATCGATCAGACCTAGCTATAAATCACTTATATGTCTGGGTAATTAAAAGCAAATATAAATTTTCAAAAAAAATAACGTTGCATGGGATAGAAAGAGAATACATAACAACATCAGACATAAATATGCCTCAAGACAAACTCATTGTGCACATCCAGAATACATAATGGCTCTTGCTAAGATGCATTTCCCACTAGACCCTACCCCAAGCCAGTAAAAGCCAGAAACTCTACAGTAAACTGTGGATTGTACTACTCTGAAATGGGAGCTGTGTCTCTAGACCTAATTTGGGGCTGTTCGTGCTGAGGACTCACCAATACCTGCTGCAGTGACAACAGTCCAGGTGAGAATAAGGAAATCTGGATGACAGCCAGGATATAGGAGCACTGAGACCTCAAATTGCTTCTAGGCGAGCATGGCCTAATGGGCTTCCATTTATGCACCTCTGGCAGGAGGAGTTTGTTCTGGAAAGTAATGGTTTCTAAGGAAGTATTTCTTAAACTTTCACATGCATGCACTTACCCAGGTTCCTGGAAATCGGGCTGGGGGGCAGATTCTGATTTTGTGGGTTCAGGGTGGGGGGTCTAGGATCCAGCAGTTCTAGAGGCCCTGGTACTCTTGGGCTGTTAACCACAAGGACAGTAGTCCTAAACCACCAGCCACTCCTTGGGAGAAATATGAGGCTGTAGACTCCGGGCAAGAGTGACAGTCTGGGAAACCCACAAGGGCAGTTCTACCCTGTCCTGTAGGGTCACTATGAGTCAGCATCAACTCGATGGCCTTAGCATGGGAGAAGCTAATGCTGATGTTGCTGGTTCCTTGACCTATCATACTTTGAGTGGCAAAGTCCCAAGGGCCTTCCCGGATGTGATGGCCAAAAGCAGTAGTGTTCACCCTTGGTCATACTTTGGAATCCCTTAGGAGCTTTCAAGCCTCCCATTGGCCTGGCGCCATCCCAGACCAATGAAGCAAGACTTAGTGGAAGCAGGATTCAGGTCACGGTCAGTGAGAAAGCCCCCTTGGCAATGCCAACGTACAGCCAGTGCAGAGTCGAACTGGTCGACGACTCCACATGACTCCATATACTTTGGTGAAGCCAGCTGTTTGGGCAAGGTTTTCAGAGTTACCACCCATGTAGACTTGTTGGTGATAGTGCATTAAATAGAGCACATGCAGTGCATTGCATGAGTGTCCTATGTCATGCAACCACACCAGGGGTATGTTGAGCCAATTTCTCTGGGAGACCAAGGGTGTTGGCTCCATCCTGAACGTTGGCAGGGTAATGGACTGACACAGAGGAAACTCATTCTCTTTGTGGTGGTGCACTAATGGGTTCTTCACAGAAGGCCAAGTCCATGGCTGCAGATGCTCACGGGGCTGAGGGAGCAGGTCAAATCCTAAGTCCGAGGTGGGTGTTTGCATATTTACATGCCCTCACTGCCATCAAGTCCATTCCAACTCACAGGCCCATGGGACTGAGTAAAATGGCCCCCGTGGGTTTCTGAGACTGTGATTCTTTAGAGGAGTAGAAAATCTCCTCTTTCTCCAGAGGAGCGGTTGGTCATTCAAACTGCTCACCTTGAGATTAACAGTCCAACTCCTGACCACTCTTGCCGTCAGAATTCTATTTATTTACACAAGTATATATATATATCCTTTCCCAAAAGAACTCCACATTTTCAAATCATTCTTGACACTCATGGCCTTTTTTTCCTTTATAGCCATGCCTTTGGTTGAAACACAGATATAAGAGAAATATTTATCTACTTATAGGGGTACCAAAGTAGCTTTGGTGGCATAGTGTTTGCATGTTGGGCTGCTAACACCAAAGTCAGCACTTTGAAACCACCAGCCACTCCGTGGGAAGAAGAGTCTGTCTACTCCTATAAAGAGTTACAGTCTCAGAAACTCACAGGGACAGATCTACTCTGCCTCATAGGGTCACTATGAGTCAGCATCACCTCCCTGGCAGTGAGGTAGATTTTGGTTTCATAGAGAAACAAGTCAGTCCTGAGCTGCTAAAGACAAGGTTGGCAGTTTGAACCCACCAGCTGCAGAGAAAGAGGAGGCTTTCTATTCCCATAAGGAGCTACAGTTTCAGAAATACCCACAGGGGAAATTTTAACCTCTCCTGTAGGATCAATATGAGTCAGAATCGACTTATCGGTGGTGAGCAAGTGGAGGGGACCCTAAACAGGTTCCGGTGGACCTTAAGAGTTCTACTAATTGTGCATGCTCTGTAAAATGTAAACCAAGATTTTACTTTTGCAAACATTATTTTTTCTAAACACGTCTAACTGTGAAACTATACTCGCATGCGGGTCTTTGAACCTGGTCAGTGGTCTGGGGAAGTGAAGGGGCCTGACATCCTTTGTTGTTGTTAGTGCTGTCCAGTCATTCTGACATCACAGGGACCTTCTTTGCAACACAAGGCAGCACTGCCCGGTCCTTTGCCAGCCTCAGGGGTAGTATGTTGGAGCCCATGGTTTCAGCTACCGTGTCCTCCAGTTCACCAAGGAGTTTCCTCTTTGTGCTGCTTACTAAACCCGTTTCTAAGGAGTCCATTCCAACTCACGGTGACGCCGTGTGGGTCAGCACCACGGGACCCCACATAATGCCTTATACCATATATATATATATATATATATATATATATATATATATATATATATATATATATATATATATATATATATATATATATATATATATATATATATATATATTGTGCATAATGCCTTATACCTGGTCCCTTTGGCACCTTGTGATCGCACAGGCTGGTGTGCTTATTCCATGTGGGCTTTTTTGCTTCTGAGCCAGATGGCCGTTTGCTCACCTTCAAGCCTTTAAGACCCCAGACACTATCTCTTTTGATAGCCTCTGGCCTTTACTTCGGGGTCTTCAGTCCCTGCAGAGTGGACACATGCCTGCTGTGCGGGTATGGGACGTGTCGGAGCGCAGCCTGGTGGCGGAGCTTCAGGAGCATAAGTATGGCATGGCATGTGTGGCCTTCTCATCCAGTGCCAAGTACATTGTCTCAGTGGGCTACCAGCATGACATGATCGTCAATGTCTGGGCCTGGAAGGTGAGTGGGCTGCTGGCCTCAGGACAGGCGGGGCCGGGAGGGGAGCCAAGAAACTGCTGACCGGTGGCCTTTACTTCCGCCTGCTGGCCTCAGTCCCTTTCTAGAGAACTCCGAGCAGAAAGGAGCAACTGGGTATCTAGGATGCTGAAGAAGGGGCAGAAGGAGAGGTCAAGTTCACAGCTTGTCTAACCTTCAGTGTGTAAGTTTCTTTTCCCTCAGCTCCTAGAAGCAGAGCCTTGATTTCCCTTGACTTTCTCTCCAGAAAAACATTGTAGTGGCTTCCAACAAGGTGTCCAGTCATGTGACAGCAGTATCCTTCTCTGAGGACTGCAGCTACTTTGTCACTGCAGGCAACCGGCACATCAAGTTCTGGTACCTCGATGACAGCAAGACCTCAAAGGTGAGGCAGCAAGTAGCCACTAGGGTGGGGTCTGCCCAGATATGTTCCACCTGCGCCCCCTTCTGCATGCTCAAAAGCCCCTTGGAAGTCTCAGCTGGGCCAGGTGCTATGTCAATATGCAAGGGAAGCCTTCTCCCTCCCTCCCCAGGGCCTGCTTTCCAGGGGGTAGCCTGCAGGGTGTGTGGGTGGCACCTGTGGTGGGTCTCCACAGGTGAATGCCACTGTACCCCTGCTGGGCCGCTCCGGGCTGCTGGGGGAACCTGCGGAACAACCTGTTCACTGATGTAGCCTGTGGCCGCGGGAAGAAGACTGACAGCACCTTCTGTATCACATCCTCAGGGCAGCTGTGCGAGTTCAGTGACCCGGAGACTGTTGGACAAGTGGGTGGAGCTGAGTGTAAGTGAATGCTTTGTCGGCACCCTCCCGTCTGTCACCTCCGGGCTCCAGGGCACCTGAGTCTGCATGCACGCTGGGGGAGGCCCCAGGCGGAGGAAGGTGTTTGGGAACCTCTCTGCTTGCTCGCCCTCTCTGTCTCTGCCTCTTCCTCTGCTTTCCTCTTCTGCTCAGCACACAGACAGCATCACAGTAAGTGTGCTGGCCCTGTCCGCTGCCTCTGCTGCCTTTCTCTGGGCCGGCCTTTTCTGGGTGTGTCTTTGCCCAAACCTCAGGTGCCTTATAAGGAAGGCTTGCTGACTCCTTCCCCCTAATTGCACGGGGCTGTGGGCCCTCTGGCCAGCTGCTGTTAGAGGGAGGGGCATTGAGGGGCTCTGCCCAGGGCAGCTGGCCTGCCTTGCGCTTGTCCTTGCCTCTTGGCTCATGGCTGTTGAGGTGTCCGGTGAAGGAGTGGACAGACGGCCTTGCTGACTGTGGCTTCTGTGCTCACAGACCACAGTGGCCCACTGCATCTCGGTGAGCCAGGACTACATCTTCTGCGGCTGTGCTGACGGCACCGTGTGCCTTTTCAACCCCTTCAACCTGCACTTCCTCAGCACGCTGCCTCGGCCCCATGCCCTGGGGACAGACATTGCCAGCATCACAGAGGCCAGGTGAGCGGTGTGGGTGGGCCCCTGAGTCCTGTCAGAGCCCCACTCTGTGCCAGGCCGTCCCTGGCATGCTGCAAGGAGAGGAGGGCACACATAGACCTCTGGGAAGACCCTTGCAGTCAAGCACAGGTGGGTCTTTTAGCATTTGTTGCTCACTGTGGGCAACCGTGGTAATCTGAGTCTGCAGTGTGGTAATGCATTGTCCTGTAAACACCACAGCTAGGACAGACGGGCAGTTCCTTAGGGTTTCTGAGAGAGGCTGGAAACCTGACGGAGCAGGCCTTTCTCCCTCAGGGTGGTCCTGGGTAGCAGCTAAGGTAGGAGGGTCTTATTGTAGCCTCGGGCCTTGGGTTGGGTGATTGCAGGAAGTGAAGTTTTGCTCTGGTTTCAGTGCTGTCAGGAAGCGGGGCAGTTCTGCAGTTGGGTATATTAATTTCTCATTCAGGGAAGGAGTGGGCTAAATCTGCAAATGGCAGGAAATGACATATGACCATGACTGGTTTGCACAGTGCCCTTCCTTTTCCTCTGACGTGAGTCTAGAAGGGCCTGACATCTGCTTGGCTGCATCACGGCCACACACTGTCCCCGCCTGATGTTGGGGGCTATGAAATAGCTTGTGTTCTTTTGCAGAGCCCCATGGCAAGGAATGCCAGGCCAGCCGCTGCGTTCTTTCTCCAGTGACTGCTGGCCAACCTGCTGCTCCTCCCTTTAGTGCCCCTTTTCATTAGCGCTAACTCACCAGTTTGCCCTGTCTGCCCTGGACACCCTGACCCCCTCTTTCCTCAGTCGCCTTTTCGCTGGAGTGGCCAATGCGAAGTATCGGGACACCATCACCTTGACCTTTGATCCTGCAAATCCGTGGCTGTCTTGTGTGTACAATGACCATAGTACTTATGTCTGGGGTGTGAAGGGCCCCAAGAAAGTGGGCAAGGTGTATTCAGCTCTGTATCATTCCTCCTGCGTCTGGAGTGTAGAGGTACGTGGGCCAGGTCTGCTGAGACTGACCGTGTTTCCTGGCCTACCATTAGGAGCTGGGGTTCCTCAAGTGTGGAATTTGTTTCCTCCAGCACCCTTGCTCCCCAAGCTGTGCCCCTGGGTCCCTTCGTATCTGTTAATTGGCTCTGAGGATGGGAGGGGATTTTAGTGCTGACTCATCTCAGACGTTTTTCAGTATGCCCCTGTGCAGTCTTAGCTTGGCCTCTTTGGACATGTTCCTGAACTTGACCAAACCTTAGTTTCTGCAATTGTGAAATGACATACCTGATGCATTTGATTTTTACGAACAGGAGACAATGTAAGTGGGAGATTTAGAATGCCTAGTACTTACTAGGTGCTTGGTTAATGTATATTCCTTTACTTGTTAAAGACAAGAGCTAATCATTATGACTTGCTTGCTATGGGACAAGCCGTTGCCTCCAGGGGACAGGATGGGGGAACTTTAGGCCCCCAAGGACAGAGGTTCAGGAGGGTTTAGCTGAAAAGGGTTGGGGACAAAATTTATTATCTCCAAGGGAAAGATACTAACTTGACAATGAAGAAACGGCAAAACCCACCCTTAGCCAAGTCATTAAGGTTAACATCCCGTGGCAGCAGCATGAATCTGGTGAGAGGGTACACTGAGAGGTTTCAAAATGTTCCCAGAAAATGTTATGACTCTTAAGAACTCCCAATAAAATGTTGAACAACAACAACCAACGTTGATGGAAAGTTTCTTTTAGTTCTGTTTTTCCATGCAGCCTCCTCCTAGCATTGTGTCTGGTATTCTTGACCCAAATGTATAAGGAACTTAGGATAGTCATGAGGAAACATCAGGCAACCTTCATTTGAGGTACACCTGCCAGAGTAACTTATCACACTCTCCCAGGTGTCAGGGTAGGAAAGACAAGCAAAGACTGAAAGCCGTTCTAGACTGGGACAGATGACACCCATGTGCCGTGGGGGCTCCTGGGATCCTGGAGCAGAAGAAGTACATTCGTGGGATAAACAAACAAACTCATTGGCATTGGGTTGATTCCAACTCAGAGCAACCCCCGCTGGTGACATTTAAATAAAGTCTAATAATGTTGTACCAGTGTGACCTCCGTGGTCCTTATCACTGTGTACTGTAGTGCATAAAACATTAATACGAAGGGAGACCAGGTGAGAGAGTTGAATGTGACATATCTTGACTCATTTTTCTAAAGGTTCAACCCAAAAGGTAAAGTAAAACAGCTCTTGATGGAGAGGAAAAGGTGGAAGGGGGTGGGTGATGATTCTTTCCCCCCGCTGCCTGGCACTGAACGGCCTCTCCTCTCTTCTCATTTTGCAGGGTCCACGAATTGCAGTTCCTGAGTGAAATGCTGAAGGTGGAGGCCCATGAGTCAGAGATTCTGTGCCTGGAGTACTCGAAGCCAGACACAGGTACCTGGCCCTGGCCTGGAATGGCCTTGAGTGAGCCCCTCCAGTCTGGCCAGAGCCACTGATACTTGTCCTGCCTCTTGACTATGGGGCTGATCGTTCTTTTGGCTACCAAAAGAGTTAGTGATCCTTCTTGATGTCTCTGAAGGCTTCTTGTTGTTTCTGAAGGCTTTGGGGAGGACTGCATCTCAACTCTGCCCGACTCCATGGCTCATGTGGCTTAAGGATGTGGGGCTCAGTTTCTCTGGGTGCTCTTTGCTGGGCACTCATGTTGGGCTGCGATCCACAAGCTCAGCAGTTTGAAACTACCAGCCGCTCTGCAGGAGAAAGGTGGGCCTTTCTACTCCTGTAAACAGTTACAGTCTCAGAAGCCCATAGGGGGTATTCACTATGAGTCAGCATTAACTTGATAGCAGCAGATTTGATTTTTGTAAAGTCTTTTTAAAGCCAACCAAAAGCTGAATCAGTGAAGAAGATCTGCTTTAGACATTGTGCTCTTTTAAAGAATAATCTGTCTGTGATCAGATTGACACAGGAACTTGGAAGGTTAGGTGAAAAGTTTAAGGGGCAGTGAGCTTATGTGTGTGATGGAAATTTGGAATTGGAAAAGGACAGTGAGAATGGCTACATAATTTCAGAAATATAATGAATGTTAGCAAATTGTACATGTAGAAATGATCGAATTGGTATATATTTTTGTGTGCATTGTTTTAGATCAGGGAGAAGACTCGAAGTTCAAATATAATTTACAGAGACCCCCCCTTGTTAAATCTTGAATGGGACAAAGTCCAGAAAAAACAAATCATCTGGTTGAGGGAGACCGTAAGCATGAGGCCATAATGGGGACTGAAGGATTCACAACAGCTCGGTCACATGGAAAACAAAGGAAGCCCCTTTAAAAGTCAAGTTCCCAGCAGATCAGACCATCACAGTTGGAAATGTGACTACAGAAATGGGAAAGGGACCATGATTGGAGTAAATACATTATTGCAGATTAGAAAAGTTTACAGGACTGGTTCAGGGCCCTCCAACCATCTTGGTCAGGGCATGAACGTGCAACCTCAGTACCCCAATTCCCATCAAGGGCATACTCAGGCAAGTTCTTGAGGGCTAGACTACTCCTCACCAGGCTGGCCAGAGGAGTGGGTGGAAGCAAACAAACTCTGCCTGAGGGCAAAGCATTTTACGTTGCTAGTTCAGAGTCATGGAGCTCTAGTGCCATAGAAGGTTATGGGTTGGGCGGTTAACCACAAGGTTTCACTCTTCAAAACCACCAGCCAGCTCCAGGGAAGAAAGATGAGGCTTTCTACTCCAATAAAAATATATAGTCTGGAGATAAAAAGCCCCAATGTAAGTTAACTGGGTTGATTCCTACTAGAGGGATAATGTGTGTGGGCCAGATGCTTGCAAGGTCCCTCAAGGCAATGCTGCCAGACTGCAGTCTCTGCTCCCTGCTGGTGGAGACAATGGATTGCTTTTCTCTAAAACTTGGAACCATTAGCTTGGTTCTAGTAGGTGGAGTTCACACCCTACTGATAATGGTTCATATGGAGATCCAGAAAACAGGTCAAAGTTAAGCTGCCATTCTAAATGTAGGATCCGCCCATTTTGTCACCTGTATACCCCCAATCCCTCCTCTTCCTATTGCATGTATGCCCCTAGACCACCCCTTCTCACCGCTGTATAACATAGTCCAAGTCCTTCCTGTGATGTATGTCTTTACCCTCCCGTTTCCAATTCCCCTTGTCCTCCTTCCCTTCCCCCTCTCTCCATGTGGACCACCAAGTGGGGCTGAGGTGAGCAATGCTACCATGATATGTGTGTGACTGCATTATTGTAATATCTCTTCTATCTCTCATGCTCCCAATGACTTTAATATTTATATCTCAACCCTTTATGTTTCCAGGGCTTTCAATGACATTAGGCATCTTTTCAATGTTTATGAATCATGCTTATGAACCTCTCTTCTGTTAGTTGTCTGTGTGTATGCATTGCCTGTATTAAAAACATATAGAACCGAGCAATTTGTCTGGAAAAATAATTTATAGAAACTTTATGTTAGATTGCCATGCGTTTTGCATAGCCAATTGTTCTTTTAAAACACTTTTCTTGTCATTGTGATACCATGCTAAAAGGTAAAAACATCTGTATATAGTCAAATAGCTTTATCTTTCCTTTAAAGACATGAACCTTCGTGTCTTGCTTAAAGTTTCCACCTCACTAAAGCTAAATTGCTACTCTCGAAAATAAATCCCTCTAAGTTTTTTAATGCTTTGAATATTTTATCGCTCTAATCCTCCTGGAGTTTATTTTTGAATGTAGTATGCTCCTTCCTTTGATTTCTTGTAAATTCAGCCAATTCAACCACTCATTAACCAAAGTATTCCTTTACCACTGGATTGTTTTGCCACCTTTGCTTTGCATAGCATATAGTTCTAAATTATATCCCAGACTACTGAATTATTTGCCAGAGTGGCTTTACTAATTGTACACTGGCATCACAACACGCGGGAGCTTCGGAAAGATCGTGGGAGAAAGGAATGAAAAGAGAAGATAATTTCCCACGAATTTTTGAAGCTTCCTCGTACAGGTGCTTTACAGGAAGTCGACATTAGGGTTTATAATCAATAAAAAATTCAACTGTGATCCAAGAATGAGGGGCGTGACATTTCCTGGTTGAGACAAAAGCGAACAGGCGAGCAGAATACGAAAAGAATTGGTTAACCGATGAAACTGCAGCCAAGTGTTAGCTGTTATCACAAAAATGAACACACAGAATATTCTTGAACTTGGAAGTGGGAACTTCAGCCTTTCAACGGCCATCGACGGTGCGGGGCAACATCCCCGCACTCCTACGCTCAGGAAGGGGGTTCTGGGGTCTGCGGCGCCGCGGGGCACAAGTGGGGCGAAGGGCTGCGAGGGAACGCCGAGGCAGAGGGGTCCCCGCGAGGCGGCTGCGGGCCGCTCCAGAAGGCAGGGGTCCGGGGGCTCTGCGGTCCCTCAGGACCCTCCAGGAGAGGCTCCAGAAAGGCAGCTGGAGGCCCCGGCCGGCCGTGCAGCTCGCTGGGAGGCGCGGGCGCACGTGCTCCGCCGGTCCGGGCGGCGGGGGCGGCTGAACGGGCCCTGGCCGTGGGCGGCGGGCGGCGGGCGGCGGGCGGGCGCAGTGCGGCGCCGGGCAGGCGGGAGGTGACCGCGCGGGGCGGTCGCGGCGGCTGGGGCTACTGACGGCACACGGATCCGGAGCGCACTGCGCGGGGCGGGGCGCCGCGCAGGTGAGAGCGGCAGCGGACCCGGATGCGGCGCGGCTGAGGGCGGCCGAGGGCGGGGGGTCGCGGCGGCTAGCTCTTGGAGATCCCGGCCAGAGGCTCCGGCGCCGGTGCTGCGCTTCCTGCCGGCTCGAAGAACGAGCCCGAGCCTGGCCGCCCTCGGGATGCCTTGCTGAGGCTCCGCCGGACGTCCCCAACAGGGGGGGGGCGGGGCGGGGCGCGTTCGGGCGCCTCCTGAGGGCGCCTCAGCGGAGAGCGGCGTTGGCGCCGTGGAGTCTACGCTCCACGCGGGCGGCCCAACCCGCCTGCCACTCAGGTGTCTTTTTGCACGGAAGTGAGTTTTAGGAGCGGGAAACCTGTGGTGGGCGTGACTGACGTGTTTTTAAATCATTTTCTATACATTTAAAGCTGTAAAGGCAAAACTTCATGATCCAATTAATATAGCCAAAAATTCAGGCTTGATAGAAACATTTAGAATCCAGGCACTGGGGGTAAAGTCCCCTTATTCCCATCTGTTATTGGAGGAAGGTATGAGAGAGATTGGATACTGCGGTGGGAAGAAATAGAGCCAAATAGGAATGTCTGCTTCTATAGGGAGAATGTATCAGCCATGCGCTCACTTTAAGGCAGCACAGCTTTAAGGGAGAATCTGTGGAAATGATAGATTACCGCAGGAACATGAACTTGGAGTATATCTCCAACTAACAGAGTGGTGGTCTTCCAGCCATGGAACATTAGTCTCCCAGATTCCCTCTGTACCAGTCAGGGAATAAGTCCCAGTATTATTTCCCTTGGTGCTAGTATCCCACATTTCCCCTCTCTGCATTATGTTTAAGATTCAATAGTGTCACGGAGGCAACATGGTCTCTTTTCATATCTATTAGCTTCCTATAGAAGTGACATGAGACTGCAAGCATCACAATTATGATAAAAAACACAGTCAGACTGGAACTTAAGCTATGTGAAGTACTTTGCCCCCAAGCTCGCGGGTCCAACCCTTCCATGCTACTCATCAATTGCTTAATCACATCAGAGCCAGGAGAAGCCTCAAGCTTGTCTTTGAATGTATAGAAAATATCCTTTTTAAGCTGATCAATATCTAATGAAATGTTTCCCTTAAACCCTTGCAAATGTTTCCTAATCAAATTCCAATCATGCAATGTCTTATTATAAGGATAAGTGGTTATACAGAAATCAGTTACATTCCAATCACATTATAGCATTGACAAATTCAAAATCTTGACCTTTCAGCAAAGCAGTCTGCAGTAATATTCCAGTCACATTGTATAAAATGTTCAGTTATGATAGCATCCCAGAGTGTCTCTTAGACAGCGTCAGCAATGGAAGAAATACCTCAGCAGTCAGCAATCGCCATTCTCAGGAATCTTCGAGGTCTTCTTGACGTTTTGAATAACTTCAATAACAGTGACCCGCTTTCTTCTGGGCCTTGCTGGCTGAAGAGAAATCCACCTATCTCCTTTGCCTGTGAAAATATAAAGAAATAGCCCCTCTCTTTGGGGTATCATTAACCTGAAAAAAGGATTTATGATTAATATTGGTTGGCCTCTCCATCTCTTCCTTGTCCATCTTTCTCCAAAGGTGGTTGCGTCCTTTTAAAGGGAGTCCATCAGTTTTATTCTGTAAAAAACATACATGCATAGCCTTTTCTCCAGGTGAATGGACCTGGATCCCAAACACAGTTTCCATCATCCTCAGATTTCTTAGGATCAATTTTCTCTGTAGAATTGAAAACGTGTTCATCTTCCCTAATTTTATTACAAGCTTTTAGTAAGGAGAAAAAATTTTTAGTTAAAATGAGTAAATGAACTTTGTCACACATAAGATTCCTCTTCTCCTCCTTCTGTTTTAACAATTTAAATAGTAAAGCATTGCTAGATCTTGAACCAGTAAAAGTACTAGTTAGATAACCTTCATTGTTATGTAAATACTGGCTCCCATCCCTCAGAGAATTAAGAGAGCTAACTAATTGGGAGAACTTCTTATCATACTTTGAAAGACTGAAAAAATTCTTAATAAATTTGTTCAGCTGATCTTGAAGTAACTTACCAAGCAGACATTTTTTCTCCAGGCTTACCAATAAGGTTATAGGCTCAATTGAGCCGTTTTGCCTTTCAGGCTTCTCACACTGTATGATTTTACCTTGCAATATTCTGTCTTGGTTAACTTCACTCATTCCCTCTATGCTGGCTTTAGGGGAAGTTAATGGGAGGGCCTTAGGCCCCCCTGAATGCCCTAAGGAAATGACCCGGCATCCACAGTTAACAAACCTTTTCCCTTCCATTTCTAATTCCATGTGGGGGCGCTGTTTCTCCACAACAGCAGTCCAGAAGACTGCTTGATTTATAGGGTGGTCAAACTTCTCAAGTACTCTTTCCTGATAGGTATAAATTTTTACTCTAGAAATGCAAGGAAGGGAAAATTGGCTTAAGCGATCCTACATTTTTACAAACCATGGTATATCAGAACTCATTACTGCCTTAATTTCTTCTTCACAATCCTGACCAATAACTCCAGCAACACCTTGAGAATTTATGTTGGACTTTCTTTTTTTTTTGGACTTTCTTAATAAACTTCCTATAGTTCTTTTAGGTAGTGGACCCCAATTACTGCTCTTCGTTTCTGATTCAATCACAGTTTTGGGCTTTTTCTTACAACTCTTATCAACTCCAGTATCAATTTTAATTTCTTGAGTACTAAGGTTAAATCTTCCTGATAGAAACTGTATTAATCTTTCAATAAGAGGTCCCTGCTTTTGAGGATCAAGCTCCTGTGAAGGCTTCTGAGCCATCTCTTGGTTATTCAAACCAACTGCAGTGAGAACAGAGACTAGGTTTTTGCCTCTTTGGCTAGGTCTGTTCTCCTGCTGTGAGGCTGCTAGATAAAGGCGATTTCTCTCAAAGATCTTCTTTGCTCCAGTAGGCAGACACCTTGCCTACCACGCTCTGCTATGAGGGCTCTGCATCAAGCTTCTTCCACTATTTTCCCGCCGGGAAGTCTTTGCTAATGGCGACCCTTCACTGTTGATTTTTGAACGACATTGGCTCGCCCAATGAGTTCCCTTCCTACAATGGAGGCAGAGTTCAGGTTCGTTTAAACCCGATCTCCATGGTCCTGGCCCATGCTCTGACATTGGCCGCAGCCTGCTCTGCCTACACTCTTTTGAAGATGACTTGTCTTCCCACAACTAAAGCACTTTCTTCCAGGTCTGATATAGTTTGCCAATGAAGCTGCCATGAGGTCTGCCTTGTATTCCTCTGCCTCTACATTCCTGCATATCCTAAAATAACCCAGCAGAGTGCCCTGTTCGCTGTAGGGATGCAAGGCATTTTTACAGTGCTTATTAGAGAAATCATAAGATAGCTTGTGCACTAGGTCTCTTACTGCCTGAACATTCTTCACACATTTGGAAATAGCATCTTCCAGTCGGGACACAAAGTCAGCGTAACGCTCATCATTCTGTTGTCTTATAGCCCTGTAACGCGGCGTTCTCTCTTCTGATGGAATTATCTTTTCCCAGGCCCTTAAGCAAACCTCATGTATCTGTCCTATTGTCTGTTCAGTAAACTGTAGTTGAGACTCAACTGTAATATAATTTGCATCCCCTAGCAATTGATGAATTCCTATATCTATCCCATCCTCAGCATTCTTCCCAGCTCTTGCAAGGGCTGCTTCCTTCCATAGCATTTGATATCACAAGCATTCTGAAGAGTAAAGACAAATTCTCACTAAAGCTTTCCAATCTGTAGGGGTCCAGCTGTCAGACTCTGCTAGAGCCCTTATCATGCTAATTACAAAATGTGAGTCTGGGCCGCAGTCATTGATTGCCTGCTTGAGATCTTTTAGCAACTTAAAAGGCAAAGGCACTGTGAATTCCTTTTGGTTCTAACAGGATAAGACATCTTGCCTTCTAAATCTTCTTCTGCAATCCCTCTTCCTACTCTGGAGAGTAAAGGTGTTTTCCTATACTTTGCTTCTTTACGTCTATTCTCTGAGCTACTCTTTTCAATCTGGATATCTTGGAGTTCCACTTCCTGAACTTCACCTTCTGTGCTAGCTCTCCTAGTTTGCATTTCTTTGGAGCTAATCTCTCTACCTTCAGGGCTGGCTTGCTTGATTGTTTTACAATCTCTGGCCTTTCTTACACTAAATTCCAGCAGGAGAGCAGTTGCTTTTACTATGTCCCCTTCTGACTCAGGCTCATTCTTTTAGCTCTGCCTAAAATCTTCTCATCTGCCTGAAACCCGTTCTCACTGCTTCTCATCTGATTTAAATTTGGGCATCTTAGACGTTGCCTGTTCTGCTTCTTGGCTTTCTCTACCTTTGAAAGCAAGGGAGCTTCCTGGGATTGTTTAATAGCCATGCTTTGGATCTTGCAATCCACTGCCTCTAGTACTGTATCACCTTTAAACCTTCGGAGTCTGCAGTCTCGCGAGAGCATACAGGCTTTGGCAATGAGGTTCTGTTCTAGAATTGGAGGCTTTAGATAACAAACCAATCCCTGCCTTTTCAGTTTTTCCTAAAGTTTCTTAACCTAAATCATGCTTATTCACAGACACTTTAGCTTGCTTTTCTAGATTTGAATAGACACAAGACTTCTCACTAGACTGTTCATCCTTATTCTCTTCCTCCTGCAAAAGTTTTAAAACCATCTTAACTTGTACCCACAGAGACCACTTCTCCATAGGGATACTCTCCCCATCTCTGTGCTTCCTTTAAGTTGACAATGACCTCCTCCCAGGTTTCTAAATCAAAAGTTCCTTCCTCTGAGAACCATGAATTATACCTTTTTACTACTTTTAGAAAACATTGTATCTTTTTCTTCGTTACTTTTACACCTTGTCTTTTCAGTAAGTAGAGAGCATGGTACCATAAGTTTCAGGTTTACTTTTCCCTTGCTCCCATTATCCTCTTTAAAATTCTAATTCACTATTTCCACTACTTCTCTGTCAATCCCCACACCGGATCCTCACTTCGCACAATTTTCAAATTCACTCTACGTACCAATGGGGCCATATAATTGTTATATGGGATATAACTCATATTGTCCCACGTTGTGCGCCATTTGTCTGGGGAAGCCCGCCTTGTGCTGGGGCTCCAGCCTCCAGCCCAGTCCTTGAGCCTCCTGCCTGGTCTCCATCCCACCTCCCTTCGTCCACACTGAGCGTGGACCTGGCTGGTAAGATCATGGCCATCCAGGAGGTGAGCATGCTACCATGAATTGTGTCTGACTGCATTATTGTAATGTCTCTTCTATCGCTCATGCTCCCGGTGACTTTAATATAATATTTATATATCTCAACCATACAATTGTGCTTATTGAACCCAAGATTACTGGTGGGGGGCTGGCACCCCAACTCATACCACAGTACATACCATTTGTCTAGTTCTTCAATGCTTCCTCTCCCGCTCACTCCCTCCAACTATCATGACCTCAGCTCTACCTTACAAAGCCGGCTAGACCAGAGCATGTACACTGGTACAGATAAGAACTCTCAACACACAGAATCCAGGACAGATAAACCCTTCAGGAACAGTAATGGAAGTAGTGATAACATGAGGGTAGGGATGAGATGGAGGGAACTGATAGCAATGATTGATGTATTAACACTCACACCCCAGGGGGACAAGCAACAGAAACATTGGTGAAGTGAGACCTTGGACATTGTAAAATATGAAAGTATAATTTATCAAGGTTTCATGAGGGTGGGAGAGTGGGAGAGAAGGGGGGAAAAGGAGCTGATACCAAGGGGTCAAGTATAAAGAAAATGATGATGGTACCGTAGGTACAAATGTGCTTGATACAATTGATGTATGCATTGTTATAAGTGGTGTAAGAGCCCCCGATAAAATGACTTAATTTTTTAAAAGTGTTTAGGTAGATCTTGATGGAGGATAGATTGAGAAACAATAGTTTCAGAATTTGATAATTTTGCTTAATAATCAAACTGAAAACTCACTGCCATTGCATCTTTTGTGACTCACAGCAACCCTGACTTTCAGCAACCCTATTGGACAGGGTAGAGCAGCCCCTGTGAGTTTCTGAGACTGCAACTCTTTACAGGGGTAGAAAGCCCTAACGTTTCTCTCTCAGAGCGGGTGGTGGTTTTGAACTATGTGGGTAGCAGCCCAAGTGAAAACCACTATGCCACCAGGGCTCCCTGTGCCACATAGCGGGAGCTGTTGTTTTCCCAAACATTCACTTGGCTATTTCTTTTATAAGAAGCCAAGTAATTTGGCAGCTTATTTCTGTTCCAGTTTTCTTATATAGAAAATGTGGTGACAGTGTGAACCTGTTTGTTGTAGTTTATGTGAACATAATTGAGTGATCTAGACCAAGTGAGCTAGACCAAGTGAGCTGACTGGTCAAAAATCAGACCTGTGGATTGCCAAATTGGTTCTGCTGAGATTGGGGCTTTCCTGGATCCACAGGCTTCCTCCAAGCTGTGTCCGAGAAGCTCTGCATTTTAGAGCTACATTTTATAGTTGAAAGAGAGGCCTAAGGAGGGAGGGAGTCCTTAAGCTCTAAGACCTTAATGCTGTCATTGCTGTCCTCTTTTAGTGTACCTGCAGTTTCCACACTGCAGTGGGAACCATTGAAACAGCTATTCTCATTCTCTGAGATGGTGTGCCACCCCACTCCATACCACCACCACCTCATCCCTTTCTCTTATTGTAGAGATAATGCCCCTTCCATATGTATCTCAGATATTCAATTAATGAAGAAAGACAAAAGTAGGAGAAATGATTTAGATGAAGGAGACCATAAGCATGAGGCCATAATGGGGTCCAAAGGTTGTGTGGCCATGTCGCTAATTATAGAAATGGATGAAATCTGCCACAAAAATGTGATTGGAGGCAGAGCAATTCATCACTCTCTCAGGCAGGACTACATAAGTGAGAATGGGGCCATTATGGAGACATGGAGACGATCACAGATTAGAAAGGCTTACTGGATTTGTTCTGGGGCCTTCCGACCACTATAACTCATGACCATAGGGTCTTAGACTTTCCCAATTTCCATTGAGGACCTTCCCAGGGAAGTCCCAGGGGGCAGATTGCTCCTCTCTGCTCTGGCTAGTTGTTGTTGCGTGCCATTGAGGACACTTGGACTCGTCGTGACCTCACATACAACCGAATGAAACACTGTAGGGTCGTGCACCATCCTCACAATTGTTCCTGTGCCTGAACCACCGATGAAGCCACTGAGTCCATCCACTTCTTCGAGGACCTCCTCTGTTTCATGGCTTCTCCACTGTACCAAATAGGATGTCCTTCTCCAGGGACTGGTCTCTCCTGACAACATGTCCAAAGTATGTAAGATGGCGTCTTGCCATCCTTGCCTCTAAGCAGTACTCTGGCCTTATTTCTTCTGATACAGATTGGTCAGTCCTTCAGCAGTCCATGGTACTGTCAGTAGTCTTCTGGTGGACCACAATTCGATGCATCTGTTCTTCTACAGCCTTCCTTATTCAGTGTCTAACTTTCACATGCATATGATGCAATGGAAAATAGCATGGCTTAGGTCATGTGCACCTTAGTCCTCAGAGTAACATCATTGTTCTTCAACACTATAAAGAGGTTTTCTGCAGCAGATTTACCCATTACAATACATCTTTTGATCTCCTGACTGCTGTTTCTATGAACATTGATAGTGGATCTAAGCAAGACAAAATCCTTGACAACTGAAGCCCTTTTCTCTGTTTATCACCTATTGGTCCAGTTTTGGGGATTTTGGTCTTCCTTATATTGAATTGTAACCCATATTGAAGGCTGCAATCCTTGATCTTCAGCAAGTGGTTCAATTCCTCCTCACTTTCAGCAAACAAATGGTGTCATATATGCACACAAGCAGGCTCCCAAAAGTTAGTGGAACAAGGAATCAAAAGAGAATGGAATTTTTCAGGGACTTTTTGAAATACCAGTGTGTGTGTGTGTGTGTGTGTGTGTGTGTGAGAGAGAGAGAGAGAGAGAGAGAGAGAGAGAGAGAGAGAGAGAGAGAGAGAGAGAGAGAGAGAGATGTGGGCATAAAACAAACATCAAGCAACATAAGGGAGAATGCTGTTGGCTGCTGTTGAACTGATTCTGGTGCGCATGCACAGTGACCTGCTGTGTGCACCATAGTGACCCCTCAGAAGCAGATCATCAAGCCTACCTTTCAACTGAAATTCTGAGAATTCACAATTTTCAGAAGTATGTGGATAACAGTGAAAGCCAAAATTCTATTTGCACAGTCCCCACGTGGATTAAGCTTCCAGTGAATTCCTTCAGACCATTGACCAGGGATGTGAACACTCTTGCCACCAGGCAGAGGGCATTGGAAAGTGGATTACCCCTTAGGCAGCCCATGGTGGGGCTTAGAGACTTGCCTAAGTGTATCCTTGAATCGAGGCTGCCATTCTGGGCTGCACGGTCATGAGTCATGCCCCCAAAGCCTTGGTTGTTTGGCCCTGGACCACTCTTGTAAACTGTCCTGTTTAACACAGGTCCCAATCCTTGTCCTATTCTTGCTTCTGTAGTCCCACCTGGAACTGTGATGTTGGGATCTGCCGCCATGTCCTTTCAAGTCTGTGAATCTCAGATAACCCTTACATATCAATAAGACCTCTTGCTAATAGTTTCCCTCCCCTCATCTCGATGGCATGTGTTGGCCCTTGGACTATCTAGGTTACCTAGCGGGCATTTGGATTATGTAGGCTCCCTAGCGGGAATTTGGACTATATAGATTACCTAGCGGGCAATTAGACTTTGTAGGTTATCTAGCGGGCACTTTGACTATCTAGGTTACCTAGCTAGCACTTGAACTATCTACGTTACCTAGCGGTTACTTGGAGTATGTTGGCTACCTACCGGGCTGTTGGACTATCTAGGTTACCTAGCCGGCACTTGGGCTATCTAGGTTAACTAACGGGCACTTGGACTATGTAGGTTCCCTAGCGGGCCCTTGGACTATGTAAGTTCCCTAGCGGGCACTTGGACTATGTGGGTTCCCTAGCGGGCATTAGGACTATCTGGGTTACCTAACGGGCACTTGGACTATGTAGGTTAACTAGCGGGCTTTGGACTATGTAGGTTACCTAGCGGACACTTGGACTATGTAGGTTCCCTATCGTTCACTTGGAGAATGTAGGTTAACTAAGGGGCACTAGGACAATGTAGGTTACCTAGCGGGCCTTGGGACTATCTAGGTTACCTAGGGGGAACTTGGACTATGTAGGTTTACTATTGGGCACTTGGACTATCTAGGTTACCTTAGCAGGCACTTGGACTATGTAGGTTAACTAGCGGGCACTTGGACTATCTAGGTTACCTAGCAGGCACTTGGACTATGTACATTTCCTAGCGGGTACTTGGACTATCTATGTTAACTAGCGGGCACTTGGACTATGTAGATTCCCTATCGGGCACTTGGACTATGTAGGTAACCTAGTGGTCACTTGAACTGTCTAGGTTACCTAGCGGGCATTTGGACTATGTAGGTTAACTAGCGAGCTCTTGGACTATCTAGGTTAACTAGCGGGCACTTGGACTATTAGGGTCCCTAGCGGGCATTTGCACTATATCGGTTACCTAGCGGGCACTTGGACTATGTAGGTTAACTAGCGGACACTTTGACTATCTAGGTTAGCTAACGGGCAATTGGACTATCTAGGTTCCCTAGCGGGCACTTGGACTATGTAGGTTCCCTAGCGGGCACTTGGACTATTTAGGTTACCTAGCAGGCACTTTGACTATCTATGTTAACTAACGGGCACTTGGACTATGGAAAGAAGTGCCTAATGGTCACCAGGACCCATGGTTAATCCAGGCGTGGTCATCTGATTCCAATCGATCAGACCTAGCTATAAATCACTTATATGTCTGGGTAATTAAAAGCAAATATAAATTTTCAAAAAAAATAACGTTGCATGGGATAGAAAGAGAATACATAACAACATCAGACATAAATATGCCTCAAGACAAACTCATTGTGCACATCCAGAATACATAATGGCTCTTGCTAAGATGCATTTCCCACTAGACCCTACCCCAAGCCAGTAAAAGCCAGAAACTCTACAGTAAACTGTGGATTGTACTACTCTGAAATGGGAGCTGTGTCTCTAGACCTAATTTGGGGCTGTTCGTGCTGAGGACTCACCAATACCTGCTGCAGTGACAACAGTCCAGGTGAGAATAAGGAAATCTGGATGACAGCCAGGATATAGGAGCACTGAGACCTCAAATTGCTTCTAGGCGAGCATGGCCTAATGGGCTTCCATTTATGCACCTCTGGCAGGAGGAGTTTGTTCTGGAAAGTAATGGTTTCTAAGGAAGTATTTCTTAAACTTTCACATGCATGCACTTACCCAGGTTCCTGGAAATCGGGCTGGGGGGCAGATTCTGATTTTGTGGGTTCAGGGTGGGGGGTCTAGGATCCAGCAGTTCTAGAGGCCCTGGTACTCTTGGGCTGTTAACCACAAGGACAGTAGTCCTAAACCACCAGCCACTCCTTGGGAGAAATATGAGGCTGTAGACTCCGGGCAAGAGTGACAGTCTGGGAAACCCACAAGGGCAGTTCTACCCTGTCCTGTAGGGTCACTATGAGTCAGCATCAACTCGATGGCCTTAGCATGGGAGAAGCTAATGCTGATGTTGCTGGTTCCTTGACCTATCATACTTTGAGTGGCAAAGTCCCAAGGGCCTTCCCGGATGTGATGGCCAAAAGCAGTAGTGTTCACCCTTGGTCATACTTTGGAATCCCTTAGGAGCTTTCAAGCCTCCCATTGGCCTGGCGCCATCCCAGACCAATGAAGCAAGACTTAGTGGAAGCGGGATTCAGGTCACGGTCAGTGAGAAAGCCCCCTTGGCAATGCCAACGTACAGCCAGTGCAGAGTCGAACTGGTCGACGACTCCACATGACTCCATATACTTTGGTGAAGCCAGCTGTTTGGGCAAGGTTTTCAGAGTTACCACCCATGTAGACTTGTTGGTGATAGTGCATTAAATAGAGCACATGCAGTGCATTGCATGAGTGTCCTATGTCATGCAACCACACCAGGGGTATGTTGAGCCAATTTCTCTGGGAGACCAAGGGTGTTGGCTCCATCCTGAACGTTGGCAGGGTAATGGACTGACACAGAGGAAACTCATTCTCTTTGTGGTGGTGCACTAATGGGTTCTTCACAGAAGGCCAAGTCCATGGCTGCAGATGCTCACGGGGCTGAGGGAGCAGGTCAAATCCTAAGTCCGAGGTGGGTGTTTGCATATTTACATGCCCTCACTGCCATCAAGTCCATTCCAACTCACAGGCCCATGGGACTGAGTAAAATGGCCCCCGTGGGTTTCTGAGACTGTGATTCTTTAGAGGAGTAGAAAATCTCCTCTTTCTCCAGAGGAGCGGTTGGTCATTCAAACTGCTCACCTTGAGATTAACAGTCCAACTCCTGACCACTCTTGCCGTCAGAATTCTATTTATTTACACAAGTATATATATATATCCTTTCCCAAAAGAACTCCACATTTTCAAATCATTCTTGACACTCATGGCCTTTTTTCCTTTATAGCCATGCCTTTGGTTGAAACACAGATATAAGAGAAATATTTATCTACTTATAGGGGTACCAAAGTAGCTTTGGTGGCATAGTGTTTGCATGTTGGGCTGCTAACACCAAAGTCAGCACTTTGAAACCACCAGCCACTCCGTGGGAAGAAGAGTCTGTCTACTCCTATAAAGAGTTACAGTCTCAGAAACTCACAGGGACAGATCTACTCTGCCTCATAGGGTCACTATGAGTCAGCATCACCTCCCTGGCAGTGAGGTAGATTTTGGTTTCATAGAGATACAAGTCAGTCCTGAGCTGCTAAAGACAAGGTTGGCAGTTTGAACCCACCAGCTGCAGAGAAAGAGGAGGCTTTCTATTCCCATAAGGAGCTACAGTTTCAGAAATACCCACAGGGGAAATTTTAACCTCTCCTGTAGGATCAATATGAGTCAGAATCGACTTATCGGTGGTGAGCAAGTGGAGGGGACCCTAAACAGGTTCCGGTGGACCTTAAGAGTTCTACTAATTGTGCATGCTCTGTAAAATGTAAACCAAGATTTTACTTTTGCAAACATTATTTTTTCTAAACACGTCTAACTGTGAAACTATACTCGCATGCGGGTCTTTGAACCTGGTCAGTGGTCTGGGGAAGTGAAGGGGCCTGACATCCTTTGTTGTTGTTAGTGCTGTCCAGTCATTCTGACATCACAGGGACCTTCTTTGCAACACAAGGCAGCACTGCCCGGTCCTTTGCCAGCCTCAGGGGTAGTATGTTGGAGCCCATGGTTTCAGCTACCGTGTCCTCCAGTTCACCAAGGAGTTTCCTCTTTGTGCTGCTTACTAAACCCGTTTCTAAGGAGTCCATTCCAACTCACGGTGACGCCGTGTGGGTCAGCACCACGGGACCCCACATAATGCCTTATACCATATATATATATATATATATATATATTTATATTTATATATATATATATATATATATTGTGCATAATGCCTTATACCTGGTCCCTTTGGCACCTTGTGATCGCACAGGCTGGTGTGCTTATTCCATGTGGGATTTTTTGCTTCTGAGCCAGATGGCCGTTTGCTCACCTTCAAGCCTTTAAGACCCCAGACACTATCTCTTTTGATAGCCTCTGGCCTTTACTTCGGGGTCTTCGGTCCCTGCAGAGTGGACACATGCCTGCTGTGCGGGTATGGGACGTGTCGGAGCGCAGCCTGGTGGCGGAGCTTCAGGAGCATAAGTATGGCATGGCATGTGTGGCCTTCTCATCCAGTGCCAAGTACATTGTCTCAGTGGGCTACCAGCATGACATGATCGTCAATGTCTGGGCCTGGAAGGTGAGTGGGCTGCTGGCCTCAGGACAGGCGGGGCCGGGAGGGGAGCCAAGAAACTGCTGACCGGTGGCCTTTACTTCCGCCTGCTGGCCTCAGTCCCTTTCTAGAGAACTCTGAGCAGAAAGGAGCAACTGGGTATCTAGGATGCTGAAGAAGGGGCAGAAGGAGAGGTCAAGTTCACAGCTTGTCTAACCTTCAGTGTGTAAGTTTCTTTTCCCTCAGCTCCTAGAAGCAGAGCCTTGATTTCCCTTGACTTTCTCTCCAGAAAAACATTGTAGTGGCTTCCAACAAGGTGTCCAGTCAGGTGACAGCAGTATCCTTCTCTGAGGACTGCAGCTACTTTGTCACTGCAGGCAACCGGCACATCAAGTTCTGGTACCTCGATGACAGCAAGACCTCAAAGGTGAGGCAGCAAGTAGCCACTAGGGTGGGGTCTGCCCAGATATGTTCCACCTGCGCCCCCTTCTGCATGCTCAAAAGCCCCTTGGAAGTCTCAGCTGGGCCAGGTGCTATGTCAATATGCAAGGGAAGCCTTCTCCCTCCCTCCCCAGGGCCTGCTTTCCAGGGGGTAGCCTGCAGGGTGTGTGGGTGGCACCTGTGGTGGGTCTCCACAGGTGAATGCCACTGTACCCCTGCTGGGCCGCTCCGGGCTGCTGGGGGAACCTGCGGAACAACCTGTTCACTGATGTAGCCTGTGGCCGCGGGAAGAAGACTGACAGCACCTTCTGTATCACATCCTCAGGGCAGCTGTGCGAGTTCAGTGACCCGGAGACTGTTGGACAAGTGGGTGGAGCTGAGTGTAAGTGAATGCTTTGTCGGCACCCTCCCGTCTGTCACCTCCGGGCTCCAGGGCACCTGAGTCTGCATGCACGCTGGGGGAGGCCCCAGGCGGAGGAAGGTGTTTGGGAACCTCTCTGCTTGCTCGCCCTCTCTGTCTCTGCCTCTTCCTCTGCTTTCCTCTTCTGCTCAGCACACAGACAGCATCACAGTAAGTGTGCTGGCCCTGTCCGCTGCCTCTGCTGCCTTTCTCTGGGCCGGCCTTTTCTGGGTGTGTCTTTGCCCAAACCTCAGGTGCCTTATAAGGAAGGCTTGCTGACTCCTTCCCCCTAATTGCACGGGGCTGTGGGCCCTCTGGCCAGCTGCTGTTAGAGGGAGGGGCATTGAGGGGCTCTGCCCAGGGCAGCTGGCCTGCCTTGCGCTTGTCCTTGCCTCTTGGCTCATGGCTGTTGAGGTGTCCGGTGAAGGAGTGGACAGACGCCCTTGCTGACTGTGGCTTCTGTGCTCACAGACCACAGTGGCCCACTGCATCTCGGTGAGCCAGGACTACATCTTCTGCGGCTGTGCTGACGGCACCGTGTGCCTTTTCAACCCCTTCAACCTGCACTTCCTCAGCACGCTGCCCCGGCCCCATGCCCTGGGGACAGACATTGCCAGCATCACAGAGGCCAGGTGAGCGGTGTGGGTGGGCCCCTGAGTCCTGTCAGAGCCCCACTCTGTGCCAGGCCGTCCCTGGCATGCTGCAAGGAGAGGAGGGCACACATAGACCTCTGGGAAGACCCTTGCAGTCAAGCACAGGTGGGTCTTTTAGCATTTGTTGCTCACTGTGGGCAACCGTGGTAATCTGAGTCTGCAGTGTGGTAATGCATTGTCCTGTAAACACCACAGCTAGGACAGACGGGCAGTTCCTTAGGGTTTCTGAGAGAGGCTGGAAACCTGACGGAGCAGGCCTTTCTCCCTCAGGGTGGTCCTGGGTAGCAGCTAAGGTAGGAGGGTCTTATTGTAGCCTCGGGCCTTGGGTTGGGTGATTGCAGGAAGTGAAGTTTTGCTCTGGTTTCAGTGCTGTCAGGAAGCGGGGCAGTTCTGCAGTTGGGTATATTAATTTCTCATTCAGGGAAGGAGTGGGCTAAATCTGCAAATGGCAGGAAATGATATATGACCATGACTGGTTTGCACAGTGCCCTTCCTTTTCCTCTGACGTGAGTCTAGAAGGGCCTGACATCTGCTTGGCTGCATCACGGCCACACACTGTCCCCGCCTGATGTTGGGGGCTATGAAATAGCTTGTGTTCTTTTGCAGAGCCCCATGGCAAGGAATGCCAGGCCAGCCGCTGCGCGTTCTTTCTCCAGTGACTGCTGGCCAACCTGCTGCTCCTCCCTTTAGTGCCCCTTTTCATTAGCGCTAACTCACCAGTTTGCCCTGTCTGCCCTGGACACCCTGACCCCCTCTTTCCTCAGTCGCCTTTTCGCTGGAGTGGCCAATGCGAAGTATCGGGACACCATCACCTTGACCTTTGATCCTGCAAATCCGTGGCTGTCTTGTGTGTACAATGACCATAGTACTTATGTCTGGGGTGTGAAGGGCCCCAAGAAAGTGGGCAAGGTGTATTCAGCTCTGTATCATTCCTCCTGCGTCTGGAGTGTAGAGGTACGTGGGCCAGGTCTGCTGAGACTGACCGTGTTTCCTGGCCTACCATTAGGAGCTGGGGTTCCTCAAGTGTGGAATTTGTTTCCTCCAGCACCCTTGCTCCCCAAGCTGTGCCCCTGGGTCCCTTCGTATCTGTTAATTGGCTCTGAGGATGGGAGGGGATTTTAGTGCTGACTCATCTCAGACGTTTTTCAGTATGCCCCTGTGCAGTCTTAGCTTGGCCTCTTTGGACATGTTCCTGAACTTGACCAAACCTTAGTTTCTGCAATTGTGAAATGACATACCTGATGCATTTGATTTTTACGAACAGGAGACAATGTAAGTGGGAGATTTAGAATGCCTAGTACTTACTAGGTGCTTGGTTAATGTATATTCCTTTACTTGTTAAAGACAAGAGCTAATCATTATGACTTGCTTGCTATGGGACAAGCCGTTGCCTCCAGGAGACAGGATGGGGGAACTTTAGGCCCCCAAGGACAGAGGTTCAGGAGGGTTTAGCTGAAAAGGGTTGGGGACAAAATTTATTATCTCCAAGGGAAAGATACTAACTTGACAATGAAGAAACGGCAAAACCCACCCTTAGCCAAGTCATTAAGGTTAACATCCCGTGGCAGCAGCATGAATCTGGTGAGAGGGTACACTGAGAGGTTTCAAAATGTTCCCAGAAAATGTTATGACTCTTAAGAACTCCCAATAAAATGTTGAACAACAACAACCAACGTTGATGGAAAGTTTCTTTTAGTTCTGTTTTTCCATGCAGCCTCCTCCTAGCATTGTGTCTGGTATTCTTGACCCAAATGTATAAGGAACTTAGGATAGTCATGAGGAAACATCAGGCAACCTTCATTTGAGGTACACCTGCCAGAGTAACTTATCACACTCTCCCAGGTGTCAGGGTAGGAAAGACAAGCAAAGACTGAAAGCCGTTCTAGACTGGGACAGATGACACCCATGTGCCGTGGGGGCTCCTGGGATCCTGGAGCAGAAGAAGTACATTCGTGGGATAAACAAACAAACTCATTGGCATTGGGTTGATTCCAACTCAGAGCAACCCCCGCTGGTGACATTTAAATAAAGTCTAATAATGTTGTACCAGTGTGACCTCCGTGGTCCTTATCACTGTGTACTGTAGTGCATAAAACATTAATACGAAGGGAGACCAGGTGAGAGAGTTGAATGTGACATATCTTGACTCATTTTTCTAAAGGTTCAACCCAAAAGGTAAAGTAAAACAGCTCTTGATGGAGAGGAAAAGGTGGAAGGGGGTGGGTGATGATTCTTTCCCCCCGCTGCCTGGCACTGAACGGCCTCTCCTCTCTTCTCATTTTGCAGGGTCCACGAATTGCAGTTCCTGAGTGAAATGCTGAAGGTGGAGGCCCATGAGTCAGAGATTCTGTGCCTGGAGTACTCGAAGCCAGACACAGGTACCTGGCCCTGGCCTGGAATGGCCTTGAGTGAGCCCCTCCAGTCTGGCCAGAGCCACTGATACTTGTCCTGCCTCTTGACTATGGGGCTGATCGTTCTTTTGGCTACCAAAAGAGTTAGTGATCCTTCTTGATGTCTCTGAAGGCTTCTTGTTGTTTCTGAAGGCTTTGGGGAGGACTGCATCTCAACTCTGCCCGACTCCATGGCTCATGTGGCTTAAGGATGTGGGGCTCAGTTTCTCTGGGTGCTCTTTGCTGGGCACTCATGTTGGGCTGCGATCCACAAGCTCAGCAGTTTGAAACTACCAGCCGCTCTGCAGGAGAAAGGTGGGCCTTTCTACTCCTGTAAACAGTTACAGTCTCAGAAGCCCATAGGGGGTATTCACTATGAGTCAGCATTAACTTGATAGCAGCAGATTTGATTTTTGTAAAGTCTTTTTAAAGCCAACCAAAAGCTGAATCAGTGAAGAAGATCTGCTTTAGACATTGTGCTCTTTTAAAGAATAATCTGTCTGTGATCAGATTGACACAGGAACTTGGAAGGTTAGGTGAAAAGTTTAAGGGGCAGTGAGCTTATGTGTGTGATGGAAATTTGGAATTGGAAAAGGACAGTGAGAATGGCTACATAATTTCAGAAATATAATGAATGTTAGCAAATTGTACATGTAGAAATGATCGAATTGGTATATATTTTTGTGTGCATTGTTTTAGATCAGGGAGAAGACTCGAAGTTCAAATATAATTTACAGAGACCCCCCCTTGTTAAATCTTGAATGGGACAAAGTCCAGAAAAAACAAATCATCTGGTTGAGGGAGACCGTAAGCATGAGGCCATAATGGGGACTGAAGGATTCACAACAGCTCGGTCACATGGAAAACAAAGGAAGCCCCTTTAAAAGTCAAGTTCCCAGCAGATCAGACCATCACAGTTGGAAATGTGACTACAGAAATGGGAAAGGGACCATGATTGGAGTAAATACATTATTGCAGATTAGAAAAGTTTACAGGACTGGTTCAGGGCCCTCCAACCATCTTGGTCAGGGCATGAACGTGCAACCTCAGTACCCCAATTCCCATCAAGGGCATACTCAGGCAAGTTCTTGAGGGCTAGACTACTCCTCACCAGGCTGGCCAGAGGAGTGGGTGGAAGCAAACAAACTCTGCCTGAGGGCAAAGCATTTTACGTTGCTAGTTCAGAGTCATGGAGCTCTAGTGCCATAGAAGGTTATGGGTTGGGCGGTTAACCACAAGGTTTCACTCTTCAAAACCACCAGCCAGCTCCAGGGAAGAAAGATGAGGCTTTCTACTCCAATAAAAATATATAGTCTGGAGATAAAAAGCCCCAATGTAAGTTAACTGGGTTGATTCCTACTAGAGGGATAATGTGTGTGGGCCAGATGCTTGCAAGGTCCCTCAAGGCAATGCTGCCAGACTGCAGTCTCTGCTCCCTGCTGGTGGAGACAATGGATTGCTTTTCTCTAAAACTTGGAACCATTAGCTTGGTTCTAGTAGGTGGAGTTCACACCCTACTGATAATGGTTCATATGGAGATCCAGAAAACAGGTCAAAGTTAAGCTGCCATTCTAAATGTAGGATCCGCCCATTTTGTCACCTGTATACCCCCAATCCCTCCTCTTCCTATTGCATGTATGCCCCTAGACCACCCCTTCTCACCGCTGTATAACATAGTCCAAGTCCTTCCTGTGATGTATGTCTTTACCCTCCCGTTTCCAATTCCCCTTGTCCTCCTTCCCTTCCCCCTCTCTCCATGTGGACCACCAAGTGGGGCTGAGGTGAGCAATGCTACCATGATATGTGTGTGACTGCATTATTGTAATATCTCTTCTATCTCTCATGCTCCCAATGACTTTAATATTTATATCTCAACCCTTTATGTTTCCAGGGCTTTCAATGACATTAGGCATCTTTTCAATGTTTATGAATCATGCTTATGAACCTCTCTTCTGTTAGTTGTCTGTGTGTATGCATTGCCTGTATTAAAAACATATAGAACCGAGCAATTTGTCTGGAAAAATAATTTATAGAAACTTTATGTTAGATTGCCATGCGTTTTGCATAGCCAATTGTTCTTTTAAAACACTTTTCTTGTCATTGTGATACCATGCTAAAAGGTAAAAACATCTGTATATAGTCAAATAGCTTTATCTTTCCTTTAAAGACATGAACCTTCGTGTCTTGCTTAAAGTTTCCACCTCACTAAAGCTAAATTGCTACTCTCGAAAATAAATCCCTCTAAGTTTTTTAATGCTTTGAATATTTTATCGCTCTAATCCTCCTGGAGTTTATTTTTGAATGTAGTATGCTCCTTCCTTTGATTTCTTGTAAATTCAGCCAATTCAACCACTCATTAACCAAAGTATTCCTTTACCACTGGATTGTTTTGCCACCTTTGCTTTGCATAGCATATAGTTCTAAATTATATCCCAGACTACTGAATTATTTGCCAGAGTGGCTTTACTAATTGTACACTGGCATCACAACACGCGGGAGCTTCGGAAAGATCGTGGGAGAAAGGAATGAAAAGAGAAGATAATTTCCCACGAATTTTTGAAGCTTCCTCGTACAGGTGCTTTACAGGAAGTCGACATTAGGGTTTATAATCAATAAAAAATTCAACTGTGATCCAAGAATGAGGGGCGTGACATTTCCTGGTTGAGACAAAAGCGAACAGGCGAGCAGAATACGAAAAGAATTGGTTAACCGATGAAACTGCAGCCAAGTGTTAGCTGTTATCACAAAAATGAACACACAGAATATTCTTGAACTTGGAAGTGGGAACTTCAGCCTTTCAACGGCCATCGACGGTGCGGGGCAACATCCCCGCACTCCTACGCTCAGGAAGGGGGTTCTGGGGTCTGCGGCGCCGCGGGGCACAAGTGGGGCGAAGGGCTGCGAGGGAACGCCGAGGCAGAGGGGTCCCCGCGAGGCGGCTGCGGGCCGCTCCAGAAGGCAGGGGTCCGGGGGCTCTGCGGTCCCTCAGGACCCTCCAGGAGAGGCTCCAGAAAGGCAGCTGGAGGCCCCGGCCGGCCGTGCAGCTCGCTGGGAGGCGCGGGCGCACGTGCTCCGCCGGTCCGGGCGGCGGGGGCGGCTGAACGGGCCCTGGCCGTGGGCGGCGGGCGGCGGGCGGCGGGCGGGCGCAGTGCGGCGCCGGGCAGGCGGGAGGTGACCGCGCGGGGCGGTCGCGGCGGCTGGGGCTACTGACGGCACACGGATCCGGAGCGCACTGCGCGGGGCGGGGCGCCGCGCAGGTGAGAGCGGCAGCGGACCCGGATGCGGCGCGGCTGAGGGCGGCCGAGGGCGGGGGGTCGCGGCGGCTAGCTCTTGGAGATCCCGGCCGGAGGCTCCGGCGCCGGTGCTGCGCTTCCTGCCGGCTCGAAGAACGAGCCCGAGCCTGGCCGCCCTCGGGATGCCTTGCTGAGGCTCCGCCGGACGTCCCCAACAGGGGGGGGGCGGGGCGGGGCGCGTTCGGGCGCCTCCTGAGGGCGCCTCAGCGGAGAGCGGCGTTGGCGCCGTGGAGTCTACGCTCCACGCGGGCGGCCCAACCCGCCTGCCACTCAGGTGTCTTTTTGCACGGAAGTGAGTTTTAGGAGCGGGAAACCTGTGGTGGGCGTGACTGACGTGTTTTTAAATCATTTTCTATACATTTAAAGCTGTAAAGGCAAAACTTCATGATCCAATTAATATAGCCAAAAATTCAGGCTTGATAGAAACATTTAGAATCCAGGCACTGGGGGTAAAGTCCCCTTATTCCCATCTGTTATTGGAGGAAGGTATGAGAGAGATTGGATACTGCGGTGGGAAGAAATAGAGCCAAATAGGAATGTCTGCTTCTATAGGGAGAATGTATCAGCCATGCGCTCACTTTAAGGCAGCACAGCTTTAAGGGAGAATCTGTGGAAATGATAGATTACCGCAGGAACATGAACTTGGAGTATATCTCCAACTAACAGAGTGGTGGTCTTCCAGCCATGGAACATTAGTCTCCCAGATTCCCTCTGTACCAGTCAGGGAATAAGTCCCAGTATTATTTCCCTTGGTGCTAGTATCCCACATCTCCCCTCTCTGCATTATGTTTAAGATTCAATAGTGTCACGGAGGCAACATGGTCTCTTTTCATATCTATTAGCTTCCTATAGAAGTGACATGAGACTGCAAGCATCACAATTATGATAAAAAACACAGTCAGACTGGAACTTAAGCTATGTGAAGTACTTTGCCCCCAAGCTCGCGGGTCCAACCCTTCCATGCTACTCATCAATTGCTTAATCACATCAGAGCCAGGAGAAGCCTCAAGCTTGTCTTTGAATGTATAGAAAATATCCTTTTTAAGCTGATCAATATCTAATGAAATATTTCCCTTAAACCCTTGCAAATGTTTCCTAATCAAATTCCAATCATGCAATGTCTTATTATAAGGATAAGTGGTTATACAGAAATCAGTTACATTCCAATCACATTATAGCATTGACAAATTCAAAATCTTGACCTTTCAGCAAAGCAGTCTGCAGTAATATTCCAGTCACATTGTATAAAATGTTCAGTTATGATAGCATCCCAGAGTGTCTCTTAGACAGCGTCAGCAATGGAAGAAATACCTCAGCAGTCAGCAATCGCCATTCTCAGGAATCTTCGAGGTCTTCTTGACGTTTTGAATAACTTCAATAACAGTGACCCGCTTTCTTCTGGGCCTTGCTGGCTGAAGAGAAATCCACCTATCTCCTTTACCTGTGAAAATATAAAGAAATAGCCCCTCTCTTTGGGGTATCATTAACCTGAAAAAAGGATTTATGATTAATATTGGTTGGCCTCTCCATCTCTTCCTTGTCCATCTTTCTCCAAAGGTGGTTGCGTCCTTTTAAAGGGAGTCCATCAGTTTTATTCTGTAAAAAACATACATGCATAGCCTTTTCTCCAGGTGAATGGACCTGGATCCCAAACACAGTTTCCATCATCCTCAGATTTCTTAGGATCAATTTTCTCTGTAGAATTGAAAACGTGTTTATCTTCCCTAATTTTATTACAAGCTTTTAGTACGGAGAAAAAATTTTTAGTTAAAATGAGTAAATGAACTTTGTCACACATAAGATTCCTCTTCTCCTCCTTCTGTTTTAACAATTTAAATAGTAAAGCATTGCTAGATCTTGAACCAGTAAAAGTACTAGTTAGATAACCTTCATTGTTATGTAAATACTGGCTCCCATCCCTCAGAGAATTAAGAGAGCTAACTAATTGGGAGAACTTCTTATCATACTTTGAAAGACTGAAAAAATTCTTAATAAATTTGTTCAGCTGATCTTGAAGTAACTTACCAAGCAGACATTTTTTCTCCAGGCTTACCAATAAGGTTATAGGCTCAATTGAGCCGTTTTGCCTCTCAGGCTTCTCACACTGTATGATTTTACCTTGCAATATTCTGTCTTGGTTAACTTCACTCATTCCCTCTATGCTGGCTTTAGGGGAAGTTAATGGGAGGGCCTTAGGCCCCCCTGAATGCCCTAAGGAAATGACCCGGCATCCACAGTTAACAAACCTTTTTCCTTCCATTTCTAATTCCATGTGGGGGCGCTGTTTCTCCACAACAGCAGTCCAGAAGACTGCTTGATTTATAGGGTGGTCAAACTTCTCAAGTACTCTTTCCTGATAGGTATAAATTTTTACTCTAGAAATGCAAGGAAGGGAAAATTGGCTTAAGCGATCCTACATTTTTACAAACCATGGTATATCAGAACTCATTACTGCCTTAATTTCTTCTTCACAATCCTGACCAATAACTCCAGCAACACCTTGAGAATTTATGTTGGACTTTCTTTTTTTTTTGGACTTTCTTAATAAACTTCCTATAGTTCTTTTAGGTAGTGGACCCCAATTACTGCTCTTCGTTTCTGATTCAATCACAGTTTTGGGCTTTTTCTTACAACTCTTATCAACTCCAGTATCAATTTTAATTTCTTGAGTACTAAGGTTAAATCTTCCTGATAGAAACTGTATTAATCTTTCAATAAGAGGTCCCTGCTTTTGAGGATCAAGCTCCTGTGAAGGCTTCTGAGCCATCTCTTGGTTATTCAAACCAACTGCAGTGAGAACAGAGACTAGGTTTTTGCCTCTTTGGCTAGGTCTGTTCTCCTGCTGTGAGGCTGCTAGATAAAGGCGATTTCTCTCAAAGATCTTCTTTGCTCCAGTAGGCAGACACCTTGCCTACCACGCTCTGCTATGAGGGCTCTGCATCAAGCTTCTTCCACTATTTTCCCGCCGGGAAGTCTTTGCTAATGGCGACCCTTCACTGTTGATTTTTGAACGACATTGGCTCGCCCAATGAGTTCCCTTCCTACAATGGAGGCAGAGTTCAGGTTCGTTTGAACCCGATCTCCATGGTCCTGGCCCATGCTCTGACATTGGCCGCAGCCTGCTCTGCCTACACTCTTTTGAAGATGACTTGTCTTCCCACAACTAAAGCACTTTCTTCCAGGTCTGATATAGTTTGCCAATGAAGCTGCCATGAGGTCTGCCTTGTATTCCTCTGCCTCTACATTCCTGCATATCCTAAAATAACCCAGCAGAGTGCCCTGTTCGCTGTAGGGATGCAAGGCATTTTTACAGTGCTTATTAGAGAAATCATAAGATAGCTTGTGCACTAGGTCTCTTACTGCCTGAACATTCTTCACACATTTGGAAATAGCATCTTCCAGTCGGGACACAAAGTCAGCGTAACGCTCATCATTCTGTTGTCTTATAGCCCTGTAACGCGGCGTTCTCTCTTCTGATGGAATTATCTTTTCCCAGGCCCTTAAGCAAACCTCATGTATCTGTCCTATTGTCTGTTCAGTAAACTGTAGTTGAGACTCAACTGTAATATAATTTGCATCCCCTAGCAATTGATGAATTCCTATATCTATCCCATCCTCAGCATTCTTCCCAGCTCTTGCAAGGGCTGCTTCCTTCCATAGCATTTGATATCACAAACATTCTGAAGAGTAAAGACAAATTCTCACTAAAGCTTTCCAATCTGTAGGGGTCCAGCTGTCAGACTCTGCTAGAGCCCTTATCATGCTAATTACAAAATGTGAGTCTGGGCCGCAGTCATTGATTGCCTGCTTGAGATCTTTTAGCAACTTAAAAGGCAAAGGCACTGTGAATTCCTTTTTGTTCTAACAGGATAAGACATCTTGCCTTCTAAATCTTCTTCTGCAATCCCTCTTCCTACTCTGGAGAGTAAAGGTGCTTTCCTATACTTTGCTTCTTTACGTCTATTCTCTGAGCTACTCTTTTCAATCTGGATATCTTGGAGTTCCACTTCCTGAACTTCACCTTCTGTGCTAGCTCTCCTAGTTTGCATTTCTTTGGAGCTAATCTCTCTACCTTCAGGGCTGGCTTGCTTGATTGTTTTACAATCTCTGGCCTTTCTTACACTAAATTCCAGCAGGAGAGCAGTTGCTTTTACTATGTCCCCTTCTGACTCAGGCTCATTCTTTTAGCTCTGCCTAAAATCTTCTCATCTGCCTGAAACCCGTTCTCACTGCTTCTCATCTGATTTAAATTTGGGCATCTTAGACGTTGCCTGTTCTGCTTCTTGGCTTTCTCTACCTTTGAAAGCAAGGGAGCTTCCTGGGATTGTTTAATAGCCATGCTTTGGATCTTGCAATCCACTGCCTCTAGTACTGTATCACCTTTAAACCTTCGGAGTCTGCAGTCTCGCGAGAGCATACAGGCTTTGGCAATGAGGTTCTGTTCTAGAATTGGAGGCTTTAGATAACAAACCAATCCCTGCCTTTTCAGTTTTTCCTAAAGTTTCTTAACCTAAATCATGCTTATTCACAGACACTTTAGCTTGCTTTTCTAGATTTGAATAGACACAAGACTTCTCACTAGACTGTTCATCCTTATTCTCTTCCTCCTGCAAAAGTTTTAAAACCATCTTAACTTGTACCCACAGAGACCACTTCTCCATAGGGATACTCTCCCCATCTCTGTGCTTCCTTTAAGTTGACAATGACCTCCTCCCAGGTCTCTAAATCAAAAGTTCCTTCCTCTGAGAACCATGAATTATACCTTTTTACTACTTTTAGAAAACATTGTATCTTTTTCTTCGTTACTTTTACACCTTGTCTTTTCAGTAAGTAGAGAGCATGGTACCATAAGTTTCAGGTTTACTTTTACCTTGCTCCCATTATCCTCTTTAAAATTCTAATTCACTATTTCCACTACTTCTCTGTCAATCCCCACACCGGATCCTCACTTCGCACAATTTTCAAATTCACTCTACGTACCAATGGGGCCATATAATTGTTATATGGGATATAACTCATATTGTCCCACGTTGTGCGCCATTTGTCTGGGGAAGCCCGCCTTGTGCTGGGGCTCCAGCCTCCAGCCCGGTCCTTGAGCCTCCTGCCTGGTCTCCATCCCACCTCCCTTCGTCCACACTGAGCGTGGACCTGGCTGGTAAGATCATGGCCATCCAGGAGGTGAGCATGCTACCATGAATTGTGTCTGACTGCATTATTGTAATGTCTCTTCTATCGCTCATGCTCCCGGTGACTTTAATATAATATTTATATATCTCAACCATACAATTGTGCTTATTGAACCCAAGATTACTGGTGGGGGGCTGGCACCCCAACTCATACCACAGTACATACCATTTGTCTAGTTCTTCAATGCTTCCTCTCCCGCTCACTCCCTCCAACTATCATGACCTCAGCTCTACCTTACAAAGCCGGCTAGACCAGAGCATGTACACTGGTACAGATAAGAACTCTCAACACACAGAATCCAGGACAGATAAACCCTTCAGGAACAGTAATGGAAGTAGTGATAACATGAGGGTAGGGATGAGATAGAGGGAACTGATAGCAATGATTGATGTATTAACACTCACACCCCAGGGGGACAAGCAACAGAAACATTGGTGAAGTGAGACCTTGGACATTGTAAAATATGAAAGTATAATTTATCAAGGTTTCATGAGGGTGGGAGAGTGGGAGAGAAGGGGGGAAAAGGAGCTGATACCAAGGGGTCAAGTATAAAGAAAATGATGATGGTACCGTAGGTACAAATGTGCTTGATACAATTGATGTATGCATTGTTATAAGTGGTGTAAGAGCCCCCGATAAAATGACTTAATTTTTTAAAAGTGTTTAGGTAGATCTTGATGGAGGATAGATTGAGAAACAATAGTTTCAGAATTTGATAATTTTGCTTAATAATCAAACTGAAAACTCACTGCCATTGCATCTTTTGTGACTCACAGCAACCCTGACTTTCAGCAACCCTATTGGACAGGGTAGAGCAGCCCCTGTGAGTTTCTGAGACTGCAACTCTTTACAGGGGTAGAAAGCCCTAACGTTTCTCTCTCAGAGCGGGTGGTGGTTTTGAACTATGTGGGTAGCAGCCCAAGTGAAAACCACTATGCCACCAGGGCTCCCTGTGCCACATAGCGGGAGCTGTTGTTTTCCCAAACATTCACTTGGCTATTTCTTTTATAAGAAGCCAAGTAATTTGGCAGCTTATTTCTGTTCCAGTTTTCTTATATAGAAAATGTGGTGACAGTGTGAACCTGTTTGTTGTAGTTTATGTGAACATAATTGAGTGATCTAGACCAAGTGAGCTAGACCAAGTGAGCTGACTGGTCAAAAATCAGACCTGTGGATTGCCAAATTGGTTCTGCTGAGATTGGGGCTTTCCTGGATCCACAGGCTTCCTCCAAGCTGTGTCCGAGAAGCTCTGCATTTTAGAGCTACATTTTATAGTTGAAAGAGAGGCCTAAGGAGGGAGGGAGTCCTTAAGCTCTAAGACCTTAATGCTGTCATTGCTGTCCTCTTTTAGTGTACCTGCAGTTTCCACACTGCAGTGGGAACCATTGAAACAGCTATTCTCATTCTCTGAGATGGTGTGCCACCCCACTCCATACCACCACCACCTCATCCCTTTCTCTTATTGTAGAGATAATACCCCTTCCATATGTATCTCAGATATTCAATTAATGAAGAAAGACAAAAGTAGGAGAAATGATTTAGATGAAGGAGACCATAAGCATGAGGCCATAATGGGGTCCAAAGGCTGTGTGGCCATGTCGCTAATTATAGAAATGGATGAAATCTGCCACAAAAATGTGATTGGAGGCAGAGCAATTCATCACTCTCTCAGGCAGGACTACATAAGTGAGAATGGGGCCATTATGGAGACATGGAGACGATCACAGATTAGAAAGGCTTACTGGATTTGTTCTGGGGCCTTCCGACCACTATAACTCATGACCATAGGGTCTTAGACTTTCCTAATTTCCATTGAGGACCTTCCCAGGGAAGTCCCAGAGGGCAGATTGCTCCTCTCTGCTCTGGCTAGTTGTTGTTGCGTGCCATTGAGGACACTTGGACTCGTCGTGACCTCACATACAACCGAATGAAACACTGTAGGGTCGTGCACCATCCTCACAATTGTTCCTGTGCCTGAACCACCGATGAAGCCACTGAGTCCATCCACTTCTTCGAGGACCTCCTCTGTTTCATGGCTTCTCCACTGTACCAAATAGGATGTCCTTCTCCAGGGACTGGTCTCTCCTGACAACATGTCCAAAGTATGTAAGATGGCGTCTTGCCATCCTTGCCTCTAAGCAGCACTCTGGCCTTATTTCTTCTGATACAGATTGGTCAGTCCTTCAGCAGTCCATGGTACTGTCAGTAGTCTTCTGGTGGACCACAATTCGATGCATCTGTTCTTCTACAGCCTTCCTTATTCAGTGTCTAACTTTCACATGCATATGATGCAATGGAAAATAGCATGGCTTAGGTCATGTGCACCTTAGTCCTCAGAGTAACATCATTGTTCTTCAACACTATAAAGAGGTTTTCTGCAGCAGATTTACCCATTACAATACATCTTTTGATCTCCTGACTGCTGTTTCTATGAACATTGATAGTGGATCTAAGCAAGACAAAATCCTTGACAACTGAAGCCCTTTTCTCTGTTTATCACCTATTGGTCCAGTTTTGGGGATTTTGGTCTTCCTTATATTGAATTGTAACCCATATTGAAGGCTGCAATCCTTGATCTTCAGCAAGTGGTTCAATTCCTCCTCACTTTCAGCAAACAAATGGTGTCATATATGCACACAAGCAGGCTCCCAAAAGTTAGTGGAACAAGGAATCAAAAGAGAATGGAATTTTTCAGGGACTTTTTGAAATACCAGTGTGTGTGTGTGTGTGTGTGTGTGTGTGAGAGAGAGAGAGAGAGAGAGAGAGAGAGAGAGAGAGAGAGAGAGAGAGAGATGTGGGCATAAAACAAACATCAAGCAACATAAGGGAGAATGCTGTTGGCTGCTGTTGAACTGATTCCGGTGCGCATGCACAGTGACCTGCTGTGTGCACCATAGTGACCCCTCAGAAGCAGATCATCAAGCCTACCTTTCAACTGAAATTCTGAGAATTCACAATTTTCAGAAGTATGTGGATAACAGTGAAAGCCAAAATTCTATTTGCACAGTCCCCACGTGGATTAAGCTTCCAGTGAATTCCTTCAGACCATTGACCAGGGATGTGAACACTCTTGCCACCAGGCAGAGGGCATTGGAAAGTGGATTACCCCTTAGGCAGCCCATGGTGGGGCTTAGAGACTTGCCTAAGTGTATCCTTGAATCGAGGCTGCCATTCTGGGCTGCACGGTCATGAGTCATGCCCCCAAAGCCTTGGTTGTTTGGCCCTGGACCACTCTTGTAAACTGTCCTGTTTAACACAGGTCCCAATCCTTGTCCTATTCTTGCTTCTGTAGTCCCACCTGGAACTGTGATGTTGGGATCTGCCGCCATGTCCTTTCAAGTCTGTGAATCTCAGATAACCCTTACATATCAATAAGACCTCTTGCTAATAGTTTCCCTCCCCTCATCTCGATGGCATGTGTTGGCCCTTGGACTATCTAGGTTACCTAGCGGGCATTTGGATTATGTAGGCTCCCTAGCGGGAATTTGGACTATATAGATTACCTAGCGGGCAATTAGACTTTGTAGGTTATCTAGCGGGCACTTTGACTATCTAGGTTACCTAGCTAGCACTTGAACTATCTACGTTACCTAGCGGTTACTTGGAGTATGTTGGCTACCTACCGGGCTGTTGGACTATCTAGGTAACCTAGCCGGCACTTGGGCTATCTAGGTTAACTAACGGGCACTTGGACTATGTAGGTTCCCTAGCGGGCCCTTGGACTATGTAAGTTCCCTAGCGGGCACTTGGACTATGTGGGTTCCCTAGCGGGCATTAGGACTATCTGGGTTACCTAACGGGCACTTGGACTATGTAGGTTAACTAGCGGGCTTTGGACTATGTAGGTTACCTAGCGGACACTTGGACTATGTAGGTTCCCTATCGTTCACTTGGAGAATGTAGGTTAACTAAGGGGCACTAGGACAATGTAGGTTACCTAGCGGGCCTTGGGACTATCTAGGTTACCTAGGGGGAACTTGGACTATGTAGGTTTACTATTGGGCACTTGGACTATCTAGGTTACCTTAGCAGGCACTTGGACTATGTAGGTTAACTAGCGGGCACTTGGACTATCTAGGTTACCTAGCAGGCACTTGGACTATGTACGTTTCCTAGCGGGTACTTGGACTATCTATGTTAACTAGCGGGCACTTGGACTATGTAGATTCCCTATCGGGCACTTGGACTATGTAGGTAACCTAGTGGTCACTTGAACTGTCTAGGTTACCTAGCGGGCATTTGGACTATGTAGGTTAACTAGCGAGCTCTTGGACTATCTAGGTTAACTAGCGGGCACTTGGACTATTAGGGTCCCTAGCGGGCATTTGGACTATATCGGTTACCTAGCGGGCACTTGGACTATGTAGGTTAACTAGCGGACACTTTGACTATCTAGGTTAGCTAACGGGCAATTGGACTATCTAGGTTCCCTAGCGGGCACTTGGACTATGTAGGTTCCCTAGCGGGCACTTGGACTATTTAGGTTACCTAGCAGGCACTTTGACTATCTAGGTTAACTAACGGGCACTTGGACTATGGAAAGAAGTGCCTAATGGTCACCAGGACCCATGGTTAATCCAGGCGTGGTCATCTGATTCCAATCGATCAGACCTAGCTATAAATCACTTATATGTCTGGGTAATTAAAAGCAAATATAAATTTTCAAAAAAAATAACGTTGCATGGGATAGAAAGAGAATACATAACAACATCAGACATAAATATGCCTCAAGACAAACTCATTGTGCACATCCAGAATACATAATGGCTCTTGCTAAGATGCATTTCCCACTAGACCCTACCCCAAGCCAGTAAAAGCCAGAAACTCTACAGTAAACTGTGGATTGTACTACTCTGAAATGGGAGCTGTGTCTCTAGACCTAATTTGGGGCTGTTCGTGCTGAGGACTCACCAATACCTGCTGCAGTGACAACAGTCCAGGTGAGAATAAGGAAATCTGGATGACAGCCAGGATATAGGAGCACTGAGACCTCAAATTGCTTCTAGGCGAGCATGGCCTAATGGGCTTCCATTTATGCACCTCTGGCAGGAGGAGTTTGTTCTGGAAAGTAATGGTTTCTAAGGAAGTATTTCTTAAACTTTCACATGCATGCACTTACCCAGGTTCCTGGAAATCGGGCTGGGGGGCAGATTCTGATTTTGTGGGTTCAGGGTGGGGGGTCTAGGATCCAGCAGTTCTAGAGGCCCTGGTACTCTTGGGCTGTTAACCACAAGGACAGTAGTCCTAAACCACCAGCCACTCCTTGGGAGAAATATGAGGCTGTAGACTCCGGGCAAGAGTGACAGTCTGGGAAACCCACAAGGGCAGTTCTACCCTGTCCTGTAGGGTCACTATGAGTCAGCATCAACTCGATGGCCTTAGCATGGGAGAAGCTAATGCTGATGTTGCTGGTTCCTTGACCTATCATACTTTGAGTGGCAAAGTCCCAAGGGCCTTCCCGGATGTGATGGCCAAAAGCAGTAGTGTTCACCCTTGGTCATACTTTGGAATCCCTTAGGAGCTTTCAAGCCTCCCATTGGCCTGGCGCCATCCCAGACCAATGAAGCAAGACTTAGTGGAAGCAGGATTCAGGTCACGGTCAGTGAGAAAGCCCCCTTGGCAATGCCAACGTACAGCCAGTGCAGAGTCGAACTGGTCGACGACTCCACATGACTCCATATACTTTGGTGAAGCCAGCTGTTTGGGCAAGGTTTTCAGAGTTACCACCCATGTAGACTTGTTGGTGATAGTGCATTAAATAGAGCACATGCAGTGCATTGCATGAGTGTCCTATGTCATGCAACCACACCAGGGGTATGTTGAGCCAATTTCTCTGGGAGACCAAGGGTGTTGGCTCCATCCTGAACGTTGGCAGGGTAATGGACTGACACAGAGGAAACTCATTCTCTTTGTGGTGGTGCACTAATGGGTTCTTCACAGAAGGCCAAGTCCATGGCTGCAGATGCTCACGGGGCTGAGGGAGCAGGTCAAATCCTAAGTCCGAGGTGGGTGTTTGCATATTTACATGCCCTCACTGCCATCAAGTCCATTCCAACTCACAGGCCCATGGGACTGAGTAAAATGGCCCCCGTGGGTTTCTGAGACTGTGATTCTTTAGAGGAGTAGAAAATCTCCTCTTTCTCCAGAGGAGCGGTTGGTCATTCAAACTGCTCACCTTGAGATTAACAGTCCAACTCCTGACCACTCTTGCCGTCAGAATTCTATTTATTTACACAAGTATATATATATATCCTTTCCCAAAAGAACTCCACATTTTCAAATCATTCTTGACACTCATGGCCTTTTTTTCCTTTATAGCCATGCCTTTGGTTGAAACACAGATATAAGAGAAATATTTATCTACTTATAGGGGTACCAAAGTAGCTTTGGTGGCATAGTGTTTGCATGTTGGGCTGCTAACACCAAAGTCAGCACTTTGAAACCACCAGCCACTCCGTGGGAAGAAGAGTCTGTCTACTCCTATAAAGAGTTACAGTCTCAGAAACTCACAGGGACAGATCTACTCTGCCTCATAGGGTCACTATGAGTCAGCATCACCTCCCTGGCAGTGAGGTAGATTTTGGTTTCATAGAGAAACAAGTCAGTCCTGAGCTGCTAAAGACAAGGTTGGCAGTTTGAACCCACCAGCTGCAGAGAAAGAGGAGGCTTTCTATTCCCATAAGGAGCTACAGTTTCAGAAATACCCACAGGGGAAATTTTAACCTCTCCTGTAGGATCAATATGAGTCAGAATCGACTTATCGGTGGTGAGCAAGTGGAGGGGACCCTAAACAGGTTCCGGTGGACCTTAAGAGTTCTACTAATTGTGCATGCTCTGTAAAATGTAAACCAAGATTTTACTTTTGCAAACATTATTTTTTCTAAACACGTCTAACTGTGAAACTATACTCGCATGCGGGTCTTTGAACCTGGTCAGTGGTCTGGGGAAGTGAAGGGGCCTGACATCCTTTGTTGTTGTTAGTGCTGTCCAGTCATTCTGACATCACAGGGACCTTCTTTGCAACACAAGGCAGCACTGCCCGGTCCTTTGCCAGCCTCAGGGGTAGTATGTTGGAGCCCATGGTTTCAGCTACCGTGTCCTCCAGTTCACCAAGGAGTTTCCTCTTTGTGCTGCTTACTAAACCCGTTTCTAAGGAGTCCATTCCAACTCACGGTGACGCCGTGTGGGTCAGCACCACGGGACCCCACATAATGCCTTATACCATATATATATATATATATATATATATATATATATATATATATATATATATATATATATATATATATATATATATATATATATATATATATATATATATATTGTGCATAATGCCTTATACCTGGTCCCTTTGGCACCTTGTGATCGCACAGGCTGGTGTGCTTATTCCATGTGGGCTTTTTTGCTTCTGAGCCAGATGGCCGTTTGCTCACCTTCAAGCCTTTAAGACCCCAGACACTATCTCTTTTGATAGCCTCTGGCCTTTACTTCGGGGTCTTCAGTCCCTGCAGAGTGGACACATGCCTGCTGTGCGGGTATGGGACGTGTCGGAGCGCAGCCTGGTGGCGGAGCTTCAGGAGCATAAGTATGGCATGGCATGTGTGGCCTTCTCATCCAGTGCCAAGTACATTGTCTCAGTGGGCTACCAGCATGACATGATCGTCAATGTCTGGGCCTGGAAGGTGAGTGGGCTGCTGGCCTCAGGACAGGCGGGGCCGGGAGGGGAGCCAAGAAACTGCTGACCGGTGGCCTTTACTTCCGCCTGCTGGCCTCAGTCCCTTTCTAGAGAACTCCGAGCAGAAAGGAGCAACTGGGTATCTAGGATGCTGAAGAAGGGGCAGAAGGAGAGGTCAAGTTCACAGCTTGTCTAACCTTCAGTGTGTAAGTTTCTTTTCCCTCAGCTCCTAGAAGCAGAGCCTTGATTTCCCTTGACTTTCTCTCCAGAAAAACATTGTAGTGGCTTCCAACAAGGTGTCCAGTCATGTGACAGCAGTATCCTTCTCTGAGGACTGCAGCTACTTTGTCACTGCAGGCAACCGGCACATCAAGTTCTGGTACCTCGATGACAGCAAGACCTCAAAGGTGAGGCAGCAAGTAGCCACTAGGGTGGGGTCTGCCCAGATATGTTCCACCTGCGCCCCCTTCTGCATGCTCAAAAGCCCCTTGGAAGTCTCAGCTGGGCCAGGTGCTATGTCAATATGCAAGGGAAGCCTTCTCCCTCCCTCCCCAGGGCCTGCTTTCCAGGGGGTAGCCTGCAGGGTGTGTGGGTGGCACCTGTGGTGGGTCTCCACAGGTGAATGCCACTGTACCCCTGCTGGGCCGCTCCGGGCTGCTGGGGGAACCTGCGGAACAACCTGTTCACTGATGTAGCCTGTGGCCGCGGGAAGAAGACTGACAGCACCTTCTGTATCACATCCTCAGGGCAGCTGTGCGAGTTCAGTGACCCGGAGACTGTTGGACAAGTGGGTGGAGCTGAGTGTAAGTGAATGCTTTGTCGGCACCCTCCCGTCTGTCACCTCCGGGCTCCAGGGCACCTGAGTCTGCATGCACGCTGGGGGAGGCCCCAGGCGGAGGAAGGTGTTTGGGAACCTCTCTGCTTGCTCGCCCTCTCTGTCTCTGCCTCTTCCTCTGCTTTCCTCTTCTGCTCAGCACACAGACAGCATCACAGTAAGTGTGCTGGCCCTGTCCGCTGCCTCTGCTGCCTTTCTCTGGGCCGGCCTTTTCTGGGTGTGTCTTTGCCCAAACCTCAGGTGCCTTATAAGGAAGGCTTGCTGACTCCTTCCCCCTAATTGCACGGGGCTGTGGGCCCTCTGGCCAGCTGCTGTTAGAGGGAGGGGCATTGAGGGGCTCTGCCCAGGGCAGCTGGCCTGCCTTGCGCTTGTCCTTGCCTCTTGGCTCATGGCTGTTGAGGTGTCCGGTGAAGGAGTGGACAGACGCCCTTGCTGACTGTGGCTTCTGTGCTCACAGACCACAGTGGCCCACTGCATCTCGGTGAGCCAGGACTACATCTTCTGCGGCTGTGCTGACGGCACCGTGTGCCTTTTCAACCCCTTCAACCTGCACTTCCTCAGCACGCTGCCTCGGCCCCATGCCCTGGGGACAGACATTGCCAGCATCACAGAGGCCAGGTGAGCGGTGTGGGTGGGCCCCTGAGTCCTGTCAGAGCCCCACTCTGTGCCAGGCCGTCCCTGGCATGCTGCAAGGAGAGGAGGGCACACATAGACCTCTGGGAAGACCCTTGCAGTCAAGCACAGGTGGGTCTTTTAGCATTTGTTGCTCACTGTGGGCAACCGTGGTAATCTGAGTCTGCAGTGTGGTAATGCATTGTCCTGTAAACACCACAGCTAGGACAGACGGGCAGTTCCTTAGGGTTTCTGAGAGAGGCTGGAAACCTGACGGAGCAGGCCTTTCTCCCTCAGGGTGGTCCTGGGTAGCAGCTAAGGTAGGAGGGTCTTATTGTAGCCTCGGGCCTTGGGTTGGGTGATTGCAGGAAGTGAAGTTTTGCTCTGGTTTCAGTGCTGTCAGGAAGCGGGGCAGTTCTGCAGTTGGGTATATTAATTTCTCATTCAGGGAAGGAGTGGGCTAAATCTGCAAATGGCAGGAAATGACATATGACCATGACTGGTTTGCACAGTGCCCTTCCTTTTCCTCTGACGTGAGTCTAGAAGGGCCTGACATCTGCTTGGCTGCATCACGGCCACACACTGTCCCCGCCTGATGTTGGGGGCTATGAAATAGCTTGTGTTCTTTTGCAGAGCCCCATGGCAAGGAATGCCAGGCCAGCCGCTGCGTTCTTTCTCCAGTGACTGCTGGCCAACCTGCTGCTCCTCCCTTTAGTGCCCCTTTTCATTAGCGCTAACTCACCAGTTTGCCCTGTCTGCCCTGGACACCCTGACCCCCTCTTTCCTCAGTCGCCTTTTCGCTGGAGTGGCCAATGCGAAGTATCGGGACACCATCACCTTGACCTTTGATCCTGCAAATCCGTGGCTGTCTTGTGTGTACAATGACCATAGTACTTATGTCTGGGGTGTGAAGGGCCCCAAGAAAGTGGGCAAGGTGTATTCAGCTCTGTATCATTCCTCCTGCGTCTGGAGTGTAGAGGTACGTGGGCCAGGTCTGCTGAGACTGACCGTGTTTCCTGGCCTACCATTAGGAGCTGGGGTTCCTCAAGTGTGGAATTTGTTTCCTCCAGCACCCTTGCTCCCCAAGCTGTGCCCCTGGGTCCCTTCGTATCTGTTAATTGGCTCTGAGGATGGGAGGGGATTTTAGTGCTGACTCATCTCAGACGTTTTTCAGTATGCCCCTGTGCAGTCTTAGCTTGGCCTCTTTGGACATGTTCCTGAACTTGACCAAACCTTAGTTTCTGCAATTGTGAAATGACATACCTGATGCATTTGATTTTTACGAACAGGAGACAATGTAAGTGGGAGATTTAGAATGCCTAGTACTTACTAGGTGCTTGGTTAATGTATATTCCTTTACTTGTTAAAGACAAGAGCTAATCATTATGACTTGCTTGCTATGGGACAAGCCGTTGCCTCCAGGGGACAGGATGGGGGAACTTTAGGCCCCCAAGGACAGAGGTTCAGGAGGGTTTAGCTGAAAAGGGTTGGGGACAAAATTTATTATCTCCAAGGGAAAGATACTAACTTGACAATGAAGAAACGGCAAAACCCACCCTTAGCCAAGTCATTAAGGTTAACATCCCGTGGCAGCAGCATGAATCTGGTGAGAGGGTACACTGAGAGGTTTCAAAATGTTCCCAGAAAATGTTATGACTCTTAAGAACTCCCAATAAAATGTTGAACAACAACAACCAACGTTGATGGAAAGTTTCTTTTAGTTCTGTTTTTCCATGCAGCCTCCTCCTAGCATTGTGTCTGGTATTCTTGACCCAAATGTATAAGGAACTTAGGATAGTCATGAGGAAACATCAGGCAACCTTCATTTGAGGTACACCTGCCAGAGTAACTTATCACACTCTCCCAGGTGTCAGGGTAGGAAAGACAAGCAAAGACTGAAAGCCGTTCTAGACTGGGACAGATGACACCCATGTGCCGTGGGGGCTCCTGGGATCCTGGAGCAGAAGAAGTACATTCGTGGGATAAACAAACAAACTCATTGGCATTGGGTTGATTCCAACTCAGAGCAACCCCCGCTGGTGACATTTAAATAAAGTCTAATAATGTTGTACCAGTGTGACCTCCGTGGTCCTTATCACTGTGTACTGTAGTGCATAAAACATTAATACGAAGGGAGACCAGGTGAGAGAGTTGAATGTGACATATCTTGACTCATTTTTCTAAAGGTTCAACCCAAAAGGTAAAGTAAAACAGCTCTTGATGGAGAGGAAAAGGTGGAAGGGGGTGGGTGATGATTCTTTCCCCCCGCTGCCTGGCACTGAACGGCCTCTCCTCTCTTCTCATTTTGCAGGGTCCACGAATTGCAGTTCCTGAGTGAAATGCTGAAGGTGGAGGCCCATGAGTCAGAGATTCTGTGCCTGGAGTACTCGAAGCCAGACACAGGTACCTGGCCCTGGCCTGGAATGGCCTTGAGTGAGCCCCTCCAGTCTGGCCAGAGCCACTGATACTTGTCCTGCCTCTTGACTATGGGGCTGATCGTTCTTTTGGCTACCAAAAGAGTTAGTGATCCTTCTTGATGTCTCTGAAGGCTTCTTGTTGTTTCTGAAGGCTTTGGGGAGGACTGCATCTCAACTCTGCCCGACTCCATGGCTCATGTGGCTTAAGGATGTGGGGCTCAGTTTCTCTGGGTGCTCTTTGCTGGGCACTCATGTTGGGCTGCGATCCACAAGCTCAGCAGTTTGAAACTACCAGCCGCTCTGCAGGAGAAAGGTGGGCCTTTCTACTCCTGTAAACAGTTACAGTCTCAGAAGCCCATAGGGGGTATTCACTATGAGTCAGCATTAACTTGATAGCAGCAGATTTGATTTTTGTAAAGTCTTTTTAAAGCCAACCAAAAGCTGAATCAGTGAAGAAGATCTGCTTTAGACATTGTGCTCTTTTAAAGAATAATCTGTCTGTGATCAGATTGACACAGGAACTTGGAAGGTTAGGTGAAAAGTTTAAGGGGCAGTGAGCTTATGTGTGTGATGGAAATTTGGAATTGGAAAAGGACAGTGAGAATGGCTACATAATTTCAGAAATATAATGAATGTTAGCAAATTGTACATGTAGAAATGATCGAATTGGTATATATTTTTGTGTGCATTGTTTTAGATCAGGGAGAAGACTCGAAGTTCAAATATAATTTACAGAGACCCCCCCTTGTTAAATCTTGAATGGGACAAAGTCCAGAAAAAACAAATCATCTGGTTGAGGGAGACCGTAAGCATGAGGCCATAATGGGGACTGAAGGATTCACAACAGCTCGGTCACATGGAAAACAAAGGAAGCCCCTTTAAAAGTCAAGTTCCCAGCAGATCAGACCATCACAGTTGGAAATGTGACTACAGAAATGGGAAAGGGACCATGATTGGAGTAAATACATTATTGCAGATTAGAAAAGTTTACAGGACTGGTTCAGGGCCCTCCAACCATCTTGGTCAGGGCATGAACGTGCAACCTCAGTACCCCAATTCCCATCAAGGGCATACTCAGGCAAGTTCTTGAGGGCTAGACTACTCCTCACCAGGCTGGCCAGAGGAGTGGGTGGAAGCAAACAAACTCTGCCTGAGGGCAAAGCATTTTACGTTGCTAGTTCAGAGTCATGGAGCTCTAGTGCCATAGAAGGTTATGGGTTGGGCGGTTAACCACAAGGTTTCACTCTTCAAAACCACCAGCCAGCTCCAGGGAAGAAAGATGAGGCTTTCTACTCCAATAAAAATATATAGTCTGGAGATAAAAAGCCCCAATGTAAGTTAACTGGGTTGATTCCTACTAGAGGGATAATGTGTGTGGGCCAGATGCTTGCAAGGTCCCTCAAGGCAATGCTGCCAGACTGCAGTCTCTGCTCCCTGCTGGTGGAGACAATGGATTGCTTTTCTCTAAAACTTGGAACCATTAGCTTGGTTCTAGTAGGTGGAGTTCACACCCTACTGATAATGGTTCATATGGAGATCCAGAAAACAGGTCAAAGTTAAGCTGCCATTCTAAATGTAGGATCCGCCCATTTTGTCACCTGTATACCCCCAATCCCTCCTCTTCCTATTGCATGTATGCCCCTAGACCACCCCTTCTCACCGCTGTATAACATAGTCCAAGTCCTTCCTGTGATGTATGTCTTTACCCTCCCGTTTCCAATTCCCCTTGTCCTCCTTCCCTTCCCCCTCTCTCCATGTGGACCACCAAGTGGGGCTGAGGTGAGCAATGCTACCATGATATGTGTGTGACTGCATTATTGTAATATCTCTTCTATCTCTCATGCTCCCAATGACTTTAATATTTATATCTCAACCCTTTATGTTTCCAGGGCTTTCAATGACATTAGGCATCTTTTCAATGTTTATGAATCATGCTTATGAACCTCTCTTCTGTTAGTTGTCTGTGTGTATGCATTGCCTGTATTAAAAACATATAGAACCGAGCAATTTGTCTGGAAAAATAATTTATAGAAACTTTATGTTAGATTGCCATGCGTTTTGCATAGCCAATTGTTCTTTTAAAACACTTTTCTTGTCATTGTGATACCATGCTAAAAGGTAAAAACATCTGTATATAGTCAAATAGCTTTATCTTTCCTTTAAAGACATGAACCTTCGTGTCTTGCTTAAAGTTTCCACCTCACTAAAGCTAAATTGCTACTCTCGAAAATAAATCCCTCTAAGTTTTTTAATGCTTTGAATATTTTATCGCTCTAATCCTCCTGGAGTTTATTTTTGAATGTAGTATGCTCCTTCCTTTGATTTCTTGTAAATTCAGCCAATTCAACCACTCATTAACCAAAGTATTCCTTTACCACTGGATTGTTTTGCCACCTTTGCTTTGCATAGCATATAGTTCTAAATTATATCCCAGACTACTGAATTATTTGCCAGAGTGGCTTTACTAATTGTACACTGGCATCACAACACGCGGGAGCTTCGGAAAGGTCGTGGGAGAAAGGAATGAAAAGAGAAGATAATTTCCCACGAATTTTTGAAGCTTCCTCGTACAGGTGCTTTACAGGAAGTCGACATTAGGGTTTATAATCAATAAAAAATTCAACTGTGATCCAAGAATGAGGGGCGTGACATTTCCTGGTTGAGACAAAAGCGAACAGGCGAGCAGAATACGAAAAGAATTGGTTAACCGATGAAACTGCAGCCAAGTGTTAGCTGTTATCACAAAAATGAACACACAGAATATTCTTGAACTTGGAAGTGGGAACTTCAGCCTTTCAACGGCCATCGACGGTGCGGGGCAACATCCCCGCACTCCTACGCTCAGGAAGGGGGTTCTGGGGTCTGCGGCGCCGCGGGGCACAAGTGGGGCGAAGGGCTGCGAGGGAACGCCGAGGCAGAGGGGTCCCCGCGAGGCGGCTGCGGGCCGCTCCAGAAGGCAGGGGTCCGGGGGCTCTGCGGTCCCTCAGGACCCTCCAGGAGAGGCTCCAGAAAGGCAGCTGGAGGCCCCGGCCGGCCGTGCAGCTCGCTGGGAGGCGCGGGCGCACGTGCTCCGCCGGTCCGGGCGGCGGGGGCGGCTGAACGGGCCCTGGCCGTGGGCGGCGGGCGGCGGGCGGCGGGCGGGCGCAGTGCGGCGCCGGGCAGGCGGGAGGTGACCGCGCGGGGCGGTCGCGGCGGCTGGGGCTACTGACGGCACACGGATCCGGAGCGCACTGCGCGGGGCGGGGCGCCGCGCAGGTGAGAGCGGCAGCGGACCCGGATGCGGCGCGGCTGAGGGCGGCCGAGGGCGGGGGGTCGCGGCGGCTAGCTCTTGGAGATCCCGGCCGGAGGCTCCGGCGCCGGTGCTGCGCTTCCTGCCGGCTCGAAGAACGAGCCCGAGCCTGGCTGCACTCGGGATGCCTTGCTGAGGCTCCGCCGGACGTCCCCAACAGGGGGGGGGCGGGGCGGGGCGCGTTCGGGCGCCTCCTGAGGGCGCCTCAGCGGAGAGCGGCGTTGGCGCCGTGGAGTCTACGCTCCACGCGGGCGGCCCAACCCGCCTGCCACTCAGGTGTCTTTTTGCACGGAAGTGAGTTTTAGGAGCGGGAAACCTGTGGTGGGCGTGACTGACGTGTTTTTAAATCATTTTCTATACATTTAAAGCTGTAAAGGCAAAACTTCATGATCCAATTAATATAGCCAAAAATTCAGGCTTGATAGAAACATTTAGAATCCAGGCACTGGGGGTAAAGTCCCCTTATTCCCATCTGTTATTGGAGGAAGGTATGAGAGAGATTGGATACTGCGGTGGGAAGAAATAGAGCCAAATAGGAATGTCTGCTTCTATAGGGAGAATGTATCAGCCATGCGCTCACTTTAAGGCAGCACAGCTTTAAGGGAGAATCTGTGGAAATGATAGATTACCGCAGGAACATGAACTTGGAGTATATCTCCAACTAACAGAGTGGTGGTCTTCCAGCCATGGAACATTAGTCTCCCAGATTCCCTCTGTACCAGTCAGGGAATAAGTCCCAGTATTATTTCCCTTGGTGCTAGTATCCCACATCTCCCCTCTCTGCATTATGTTTAAGATTCAATAGTGTCACGGAGGCAACATGGTCTCTTTTCATATCTATTAGCTTCCTATAGAAGTGACATGAGACTGCAAGCATCACAATTATGATAAAAAACACAGTCAGACTGGAACTTAAGCTATGTGAAGTACTTTGCCCCCAAGCTCGCGGGTCCAACCCTTCCATGCTACTCATCAATTGCTTAATCACATCAGAGCCAGGAGAAGCCTCAAGCTTGTCTTTGAATGTATAGAAAATATCCTTTTTAAGCTGATCAATATCTAATGAAATATTTCCCTTAAACCCTTGCAAATGTTTCCTAATCAAATTCCAATCATGCAATGTCTTATTATAAGGATAAGTGGTTATACAGAAATCAGTTACATTCCAATCACATTATAGCATTGACAAATTCAAAATCTTGACCTTTCAGCAAAGCAGTCTGCAGTAATATTCCAGTCACATTGTATAAAATGTTCAGTTATGATAGCATCCCAGAGTGTCTCTTAGACAGCGTCAGCAATGGAAGAAATACCTCAGCAGTCAGCAATCGCCATTCTCAGGAATCTTCGAGGTCTTCTTGACGTTTTGAATAACTTCAATAACAGTGACCCGCTTTCTTCTGGGCCTTGCTGGCTGAAGAGAAATCCACCTATCTCCTTTACCTGTGAAAATATAAAGAAATAGCCCCTCTCTTTGGGGTATCATTAACCTGAAAAAAGGATTTATGATTAATATTGGTTGGCCTCTCCATCTCTTCCTTGTCCATCTTTCTCCAAAGGTGGTTGCGTCCTTTTAAAGGGAGTCCATCAGTTTTATTCTGTAAAAAACATACATGCATAGCCTTTTCTCCAGGTGAATGGACCTGGATCCCAAACACAGTTTCCATCATCCTCAGATTTCTTAGGATCAATTTTCTCTGTAGAATTGAAAACGTGTTTATCTTCCCTAATTTTATTACAAGCTTTTAGTACGGAGAAAAAATTTTTAGTTAAAATGAGTAAATGAACTTTGTCACACATAAGATTCCTCTTCTCCTCCTTCTGTTTTAACAATTTAAATAGTAAAGCATTGCTAGATCTTGAACCAGTAAAAGTACTAGTTAGATAACCTTCATTGTTATGTAAATACTGGCTCCCATCCCTCAGAGAATTAAGAGAGCTAACTAATTGGGAGAACTTCTTATCATACTTTGAAAGACTGAAAAAATTCTTAATAAATTTGTTCAGCTGATCTTGAAGTAACTTACCAAGCAGACATTTTTTCTCCAGGCTTACCAATAAGGTTATAGGCTCAATTGAGCCGTTTTGCCTCTCAGGCTTCTCACACTGTATGATTTTACCTTGCAATATTCTGTCTTGGTTAACTTCACTCATTCCCTCTATGCTGGCTTTAGGGGAAGTTAATGGGAGGGCCTTAGGCCCCCCTGAATGCCCTAAGGAAATGACCCGGCATCCACAGTTAACAAACCTTTTTCCTTCCATTTCTAATTCCATGTGGGGGCGCTGTTTCTCCACAACAGCAGTCCAGAAGACTGCTTGATTTATAGGGTGGTCAAACTTCTCAAGTACTCTTTCCTGATAGGTATAAATTTTTACTCTAGAAATGCAAGGAAGGGAAAATTGGCTTAAGCGATCCTACATTTTTACAAACCATGGTATATCAGAACTCATTACTGCCTTAATTTCTTCTTCACAATCCTGACCAATAACTCCAGCAACACCTTGAGAATTTATGTTGGACTTTCTTTTTTTTTTGGACTTTCTTAATAAACTTCCTATAGTTCTTTTAGGTAGTGGACCCCAATTACTGCTCTTCGTTTCTGATTCAATCACAGTTTTGGGCTTTTTCTTACAACTCTTATCAACTCCAGTATCAATTTTAATTTCTTGAGTACTAAGGTTAAATCTTCCTGATAGAAACTGTATTAATCTTTCAATAAGAGGTCCCTGCTTTTGAGGATCAAGCTCCTGTGAAGGCTTCTGAGCCATCTCTTGGTTATTCAAACCAACTGCAGTGAGAACAGAGACTAGGTTTTTGCCTCTTTGGCTAGGTCTGTTCTCCTGCTGTGAGGCTGCTAGATAAAGGCGATTTCTCTCAAAGATCTTCTTTGCTCCAGTAGGCAGACACCTTGCCTACCACGCTCTGCTATGAGGGCTCTGCATCAAGCTTCTTCCACTATTTTCCCGCCGGGAAGTCTTTGCTAATGGCGACCCTTCACTGTTGATTTTTGAACGACATTGGCTCACCCAATGAGTTCCCTTCCTACAATGGAGGCAGAGTTCAGGTTCGTTTAAACCCGATCTCCATGGTCCTGGCCCATGCTCTGACATTGGCCGCAGCCTGCTCTGCCTACACTCTTTTGAAGATGACTTGTCTTCCCACAACTAAAGCACTTTCTTCCAGGTCTGATATAGTTTGCCAATGAAGCTGCCATGAGGTCTGCCTTGTATTCCTCTGCCTCTACATTCCTGCATATCCTAAAATAACCCAGCAGAGTGCCCTGTTCGCTGTAGGGATGCAAGGCATTTTTACAGTGCTTATTAGAGAAATCATAAGATAGCTTGTGCACTAGGTCTCTTACTGCCTGAACATTCTTCACACATTTGGAAATAGCATCTTCCAGTCGGGACACAAAGTCAGCGTAACGCTCATCATTCTGTTGTCTTATAGCCCTGTAACGCGGCGTTCTCTCTTCTGATGGAATTATCTTTTCCCAGGCCCTTAAGCAAACCTCATGTATCTGTCCTATTGTCTGTTCAGTAAACTGTAGTTGAGACTCAACTGTAATATAATTTGCATCCCCTAGCAATTGATGAATTCCTATATCTATCCCATCCTCAGCATTCTTCCCAGCTCTTGCAAGGGCTGCTTCCTTCCATAGCATTTGATATCACAAACATTCTGAAGAGTAAAGACAAATTCTCACTAAAGCTTTCCAATCTGTAGGGGTCCAGCTGTCAGACTCTGCTAGAGCCCTTATCATGCTAATTACAAAATGTGAGTCTGGGCCGCAGTCATTGATTGCCTGCTTGAGATCTTTTAGCAACTTAAAAGGCAAAGGCACTGTGAATTCCTTTTGGTTCTAACAGGATAAGACATCTTGCCTTCTAAATCTTCTTCTGCAATCCCTCTTCCTACTCTGGAGAGTAAAGGTGCTTTCCTATACTTTGCTTCTTTACGTCTATTCTCTGAGCTACTCTTTTCAATCTGGATATCTTGGAGTTCCACTTCCTGAACTTCACCTTCTGTGCTAGCTCTCCTAGTTTGCATTTCTTTGGAGCTAATCTCTCTACCTTCAGGGCTGGCTTGCTTGATTGTTTTACAATCTCTGGCCTTTCTTACACTAAATTCCAGCAGGAGAGCAGTTGCTTTTACTATGTCCCCTTCTGACTCAGGCTCATTCTTTTAGCTCTGCCTAAAATCTTCTCATCTGCCTGAAACCCGTTCTCACTGCTTCTCATCTGATTTAAATTTGGGCATCTTAGACGTTGCCTGTTCTGCTTCTTGGCTTTCTCTACCTTTGAAAGCAAGGGAGCTTCCTGGGATTGTTTAATAGCCATGCTTTGGATCTTGCAATCCACTGCCTCTAGTACTGTATCACCTTTAAACCTTCGGAGTCTGCAGTCTCGCGAGAGCATACAGGCTTTGGCAATGAGGTTCTGTTCTAGAATTGGAGGCTTTAGATAACAAACCAATCCCTGCCTTTTCAGTTTTTCCTAAAGTTTCTTAACCTAAATCATGCTTATTCACAGACACTTTAGCTTGCTTTTCTAGATTTGAATAGACACAAGACTTCTCGCTAGACTGTTCATCCTTATTCTCTTCCTCCTGCAAAAGTTTTAAAACCATCTTAACTTGTACCCACAGAGACCACTTCTCCATAGGGATACTCTCCCCATCTCTGTGCTTCCTTTAAGTTGACAATGACCTCCTCCCAGGTCTCTAAATCAAAAGTTCCTTCCTCTGAGAACCATGAATTATACCTTTTTACTACTTTTAGAAAACATTGTATCTTTTTCTTCGTTACTTTTACACCTTGTCTTTTCAGTAAGTAGAGAGCATGGTACCATAAGTTTCAGGTTTACTTTTACCTTGCTCCCATTATCCTCTTTAAAATTCTAATTCACTATTTCCACTACTTCTCTGTCAATCCCCACACCGGATCCTCACTTCGCACAATTTTCAAATTCACTCTACGTACCAATGGGGCCATATAATTGTTATATGGGATATAACTCATATTGTCCCACGTTGTGCGCCATTTGTCTGGGGAAGCCCGCCTTGTGCTGGGGCTCCAGCCTCCAGCCCGGTCCTTGAGCCTCCTGCCTGGTCTCCATCCCACCTCCCTTCGTCCACACTGAGCGTGGACCTGGCTGGTAAGATCATGGCCATCCAGGAGGTGAGCATGCTACCATGAATTGTGTCTGACTGCATTATTGTAATGTCTCTTCTATCGCTCATGCTCCCGGTGACTTTAATATAATATTTATATATCTCAACCATACAATTGTGCTTATTGAACCCAAGATTACTGGTGGGGGGCTGGCACCCCAACTCATACCACAGTACATACCATTTGTCTAGTTCTTCAATGCTTCCTCTCCCGCTCACTCCCTCCAACTATCATGACCTCAGCTCTACCTTACAAAGCCGGCTAGACCAGAGCATGTACACTGGTACAGATAAGAACTCTCAACACACAGAATCCAGGACAGATAAACCCTTCAGGAACAGTAATGGAAGTAGTGATAACATGAGGGTAGGGATGAGATGGAGGGAACTGATAGCAATGATTGATGTATTAACACTCACACCCCAGGGGGACAAGCAACAGAAACATTGGTGAAGTGAGACCTTGGACATTGTAAAATATGAAAGTATAATTTATCAAGGTTTCATGAGGGTGGGAGAGTGGGAGAGAAGGGGGGAAAAGGAGCTGATACCAAGGGGTCAAGTATAAAGAAAATGATGATGGTACCGTAGGTACAAATGTGCTTGATACAATTGATGTATGCATTGTTATAAGTGGTGTAAGAGCCCCCGATAAAATGACTTAATTTTTTAAAAGTGTTTAGGTAGATCTTGATGGAGGATAGATTGAGAAACAATAGTTTCAGAATTTGATAATTTTGCTTAATAATCAAACTGAAAACTCACTGCCATTGCATCTTTTGTGACTCACAGCAACCCTGACTTTCAGCAACCCTATTGGACAGGGTAGAGCAGCCCCTGTGAGTTTCTGAGACTGCAACTCTTTACAGGGGTAGAAAGCCCTAACGTTTCTCTCTCAGAGCGGGTGGTGGTTTTGAACTATGTGGGTAGCAGCCCAAGTGAAAACCACTATGCCACCAGGGCTCCCTGTGCCACATAGCGGGAGCTGTTGTTTTCCCAAACATTCACTTGGCTATTTCTTTTATAAGAAGCCAAGTAATTTGGCAGCTTATTTCTGTTCCAGTTTTCTTATATAGAAAATGTGGTGACAGTGTGAACCTGTTTGTTGTAGTTTATGTGAACATAATTGAGTGATCTAGACCAAGTGAGCTAGACCAAGTGAGCTGACTGGTCAAAAATCAGACCTGTGGATTGCCAAATTGGTTCTGCTGAGATTGGGGCTTTCCTGGATCCACAGGCTTCCTCCAAGCTGTGTCCGAGAAGCTCTGCATTTTAGAGCTACATTTTATAGTTGAAAGAGAGGCCTAAGGAGGGAGGGAGTCCTTAAGCTCTAAGACCTTAATGCTGTCATTGCTGTCCTCTTTTAGTGTACCTGCAGTTTCCACACTGCAGTGGGAACCATTGAAACAGCTATTCTCATTCTCTGAGATGGTGTGCCACCCCACTCCATACCACCACCACCTCATCCCTTTCTCTTATTGTAGAGATAATGCCCCTTCCATATGTATCTCAGATATTCAATTAATGAAGAAAGACAAAAGTAGGAGAAATGATTTAGATGAAGGAGACCATAAGCATGAGGCCATAATGGGGTCCAAAGGCTGTGTGGCCATGTCGCTAATTATAGAAATGGATGAAATCTGCCACAAAAATGTGATTGGAGGCAGAGCAATTCATCACTCTCTCAGGCAGGACTACATAAGTGAGAATGGGGCCATTATGGAGACATGGAGACGATCACAGATTAGAAAGGCTTACTGGATTTGTTCTGGGGCCTTCCGACCACTATAACTCATGACCATAGGGTCTTAGACTTTCCTAATTTCCATTGAGGACCTTCCCAGGGAAGTCCCAGAGGGCAGATTGCTCCTCTCTGCTCTGGCTAGTTGTTGTTGCGTGCCATTGAGGACACTTGGACTCGTCGTGACCTCACATACAACCGAATGAAACACTGTAGGGTCGTGCACCATCCTCACAATTGTTCCTGTGCCTGAACCACCGATGAAGCCACTGAGTCCATCCACTTCTTCGAGGACCTCCTCTGTTTCATGGCTTCTCCACTGTACCAAATAGGATGTCCTTCTCCAGGGACTGGTCTCTCCTGACAACATGTCCAAAGTATGTAAGATGGCGTCTTGCCATCCTTGCCTCTAAGCAGCACTCTGGCCTTATTTCTTCTGATACAGATTGGTCAGTCCTTCAGCAGTCCATGGTACTGTCAGTAGTCTTCTGGTGGACCACAATTCGATGCATCTGTTCTTCTACAACCTTCCTTATTCAGTGTCTAACTTTCACATGCATATGATGCAATGGAAAATAGCATGGCTTAGGTCATGTGCACCTTAGTCCTCAGAGTAACATCATTGTTCTTCAACACTATAAAGAGGTTTTCTGCAGCAGATTTACCCATTACAATACATCTTTTGATCTCCTGACTGCTGTTTCTATGAACATTGATAGTGGATCTAAGCAAGACAAAATCCTTGACAACTGAAGCCCTTTTCTCTGTTTATCACCTATTGGTCCAGTTTTGGGGATTTTGGTCTTCCTTATATTGAATTGTAACCCATATTGAAGGCTGCAATCCTTGATCTTCAGCAAGTGGTTCAATTCCTCCTCACTTTCAGCAAACAAATGGTGTCATATATGCACACAAGCAGGCTCCCAAAAGTTAGTGGAACAAGGAATCAAAAGAGAATGGAATTTTTCAGGGACTTTTTGAAATACCAGTGTGTGTGTGTGTGTGTGTGTGTGTGTGTGAGAGAGAGAGAGAGAGAGAGAGAGAGAGAGAGAGAGAGAGAGAGAGAGATGTGGGCATAAAACAAACATCAAGCAACATAAGGGAGAATGCTGTTGGCTGCTGTTGAACTGATTCCGGTGCGCATGCACAGTGACCTGCTGTGTGCACCATAGTGACCCCTCAGAAGCAGATCATCAAGCCTACCTTTCAACTGAAATTCTGAGAATTCACAATTTTCAGAAGTATGTGGATAACAGTGAAAGCCAAAATTCTATTTGCACAGTCCCCACGTGGATTAAGCTTCCAGTGAATTCCTTCAGACCATTGACCAGGGATGTGAACACTCTTGCCACCAGGCAGAGGGCATTGGAAAGTGGATTACCCCTTAGGCAGCCCATGGTGGGGCTTAGAGACTTGCCTAAGTGTATCCTTGAATCGAGGCTGCCATTCTGGGCTGCACGGTCATGAGTCATGCCCCCAAAGCCTTGGTTGTTTGGCCCTGGACCACTCTTGTAAACTGTCCTGTTTAACACAGGTCCCAATCCTTGTCCTATTCTTGCTTCTGTAGTCCCACCTGGAACTGTGATGTTGGGATCTGCCGCCATGTCCTTTCAAGTCTGTGAATCTCAGATAACCCTTACATATCAATAAGACCTCTTGCTAATAGTTTCCCTCCCCTCATCTCGATGGCATGTGTTGGCCCTTGGACTATCTAGGTTACCTAGCGGGCATTTGGATTATGTAGGCTCCCTAGCGGGAATTTGGACTATATAGATTACCTAGCGGGCAATTAGACTTTGTAGGTTATCTAGCGGGCACTTTGACTATCTAGGTTACCTAGCTAGCACTTGAACTATCTACGTTACCTAGCGGTTACTTGGAGTATGTTGGCTACCTACCGGGCTGTTGGACTATCTAGGTAACCTAGCCGGCACTTGGGCTATCTAGGTTAACTAACGGGCACTTGGACTATGTAGGTTCCCTAGCGGGCCCTTGGACTATGTAAGTTCCCTAGCGGGCACTTGGACTATGTGGGTTCCCTAGCGGGCATTAGGACTATCTGGGTTACCTAACGGGCACTTGGACTATGTAGGTTAACTAGCGGGCTTTGGACTATGTAGGTTACCTAGCGGACACTTGGACTATGTAGGTTCCCTATCGTTCACTTGGAGAATGTAGGTTAACTAAGGGGCACTAGGACAATGTAGGTTACCTAGCGGGCCTTGGGACTATCTAGGTTACCTAGGGGGAACTTGGACTATGTAGGTTTACTATTGGGCACTTGGACTATCTAGGTTACCTTAGCAGGCACTTGGACTATGTAGGTTAACTAGCGGGCACTTGGACTATCTAGGTTACCTAGCAGGCACTTGGACTATGTACGTTTCCTAGCGGGTACTTGGACTATCTATGTTAACTAGCGGGCACTTGGACTATGTAGATTCCCTATCGGGCACTTGGACTATGTAGGTAACCTAGTGGTCACTTGAACTGTCTAGGTTACCTAGCGGGCATTTGGACTATGTAGGTTAACTAGCGAGCTCTTGGACTATCTAGGTTAACTAGCGGGCACTTGGACTATTAGGGTCCCTAGCGGGCATTTGGACTATATCGGTTACCTAGCGGGCACTTGGACTATGTAGGTTAACTAGCGGACACTTTGACTATCTAGGTTAGCTAACGGGCAATTGGACTATCTAGGTTCCCTAGCGGGCACTTGGACTATGTAGGTTCCCTAGCGGGCACTTGGACTATTTAGGTTACCTAGCAGGCACTTTGACTATCTAGGTTAACTAACGGGCACTTGGACTATGGAAAGAAGTGCCTAATGGTCACCAGGACCCATGGTTAATCCAGGCGTGGTCATCTGATTCCAATCGATCAGACCTAGCTATAAATCACTTATATGTCTGGGTAATTAAAAGCAAATATAAATTTTCAAAAAAAATAATGTTGCATGGGATAGAAAGAGAATACATAACAACATCAGACATAAATATGCCTCAAGACAAACTCATTGTGCACATCCAGAATACATAATGGCTCTTGCTAAGATGCATTTCCCACTAGACCCTACCCCAAGCCAGTAAAAGCCAGAAACTCTACAGTAAACTGTGGATTGTACTACTCTGAAATGGGAGCTGTGTCTCTAGACCTAATTTGGGGCTGTTCGTGCTGAGGACTCACCAATACCTGCTGCAGTGACAACAGTCCAGGTGAGAATAAGGAAATCTGGATGACAGCCAGGATATAGGAGCACTGAGACCTCAAATTGCTTCTAGGCGAGCATGGCCTAATGGGCTTCCATTTATGCACCTCTGGCAGGAGGAGTTTGTTCTGGAAAGTAATGGTTTCTAAGGAAGTATTTCTTAAACTTTCACATGCATGCACTTACCCAGGTTCCTGGAAATCGGGCTGGGGGGCAGATTCTGATTTTGTGGGTTCAGGGTGGGGGGTCTAGGATCCAGCAGTTCTAGAGGCCCTGGTACTCTTGGGCTGTTAACCACAAGGACAGTAGTCCTAAACCACCAGCCACTCCTTGGGAGAAATATGAGGCTGTAGACTCCGGGCAAGAGTGACAGTCTGGGAAACCCACAAGGGCAGTTCTACCCTGTCCTGTAGGGTCACTATGAGTCAGCATCAACTCGATGGCCTTAGCATGGGAGAAGCTAATGCTGATGTTGCTGGTTCCTTGACCTATCATACTTTGAGTGGCAAAGTCCCAAGGGCCTTCCCGGATGTGATGGCCAAAAGCAGTAGTGTTCACCCTTGGTCATACTTTGGAATCCCTTAGGAGCTTTCAAGCCTCCCATTGGCCTGGCGCCATCCCAGACCAATGAAGCAAGACTTAGTGGAAGCAGGATTCAGGTCACGGTCAGTGAGAAAGCCCCCTTGGCAATGCCAACGTACAGCCAGTGCAGAGTCGAACTGGTCGACGACTCCACATGACTCCATATACTTTGGTGAAGCCAGCTGTTTGGGCAAGGTTTTCAGAGTTACCACCCATGTAGACTTGTTGGTGATAGTGCATTAAATAGAGCACATGCAGTGCATTGCATGAGTGTCCTATGTCATGCAACCACACCAGGGGTATGTTGAGCCAATTTCTCTGGGAGACCAAGGGTGTTGGCTCCATCCTGAACGTTGGCAGGGTAATGGACTGACACAGAGGAAACTCATTCTCTTTGTGGTGGTGCACTAATGGGTTCTTCACAGAAGGCCAAGTCCATGGCTGCAGATGCTCACGGGGCTGAGGGAGCAGGTCAAATCCTAAGTCCGAGGTGGGTGTTTGCATATTTACATGCCCTCACTGCCATCAAGTCCATTCCAACTCACAGGCCCATGGGAATGAGTAAAATGGCCCCCGTGGGTTTCTGAGACTGTGATTCTTTAGAGGAGTAGAAAATCTCCTCTTTCTCCAGAGGAGCGGTTGGTCATTCAAACTGCTCACCTTGAGATTAACAGTCCAACTCCTGACCACTCTTGCCGTCAGAATTCTATTTATTTACACAAGTATATATATATATCCTTTCCCAAAAGAACTCCACATTTTCAAATCATTCTTGACACTCATGGCCTTTTTTTCCTTTATAGCCATGCCTTTGGTTGAAACACAGATATAAGAGAAATATTTATCTACTTATAGGGGTACCAAAGTAGCTTTGGTGGCATAGTGTTTGCATGTTGGGCTGCTAACACCAAAGTCAGCACTTTGAAACCACCAGCCACTCCGTGGGAAGAAGAGTCTGTCTACTCCTATAAAGAGTTACAGTCTCAGAAACTCACAGGGACAGATCTACTCTGCCTCATAGGGTCACTATGAGTCAGCATCACCTCCCTGGCAGTGAGGTAGATTTTGGTTTCATAGAGAAACAAGTCAGTCCTGAGCTGCTAAAGACAAGGTTGGCAGTTTGAACCCACCAGCTGCAGAGAAAGAGGAGGCTTTCTATTCCCATAAGGAGCTACAGTTTCAGAAATACCCACAGGGGAAATTTTAACCTCTCCTGTAGGATCAATATGAGTCAGAATCGACTTATCGGTGGTGAGCAAGTGGAGGGGACCCTAAACAGGTTCCGGTGGACCTTAAGAGTTCTACTAATTGTGCATGCTCTGTAAAATGTAAACCAAGATTTTACTTTTGCAAACATTATTTTTTCTAAACACGTCTAACTGTGAAACTATACTCGCATGCGGGTCTTTGAACCTGGTCAGTGGTCTGGGGAAGTGAAGGGGCCTGACATCCTTTGTTGTTGTTAGTGCTGTCCAGTCATTCTGACATCACAGGGACCTTCTTTGCAACACAAGGCAGCACTGCCCGGTCCTTTGCCAGCCTCAGGGGTAGTATGTTGGAGCCCATGGTTTCAGCTACCGTGTCCTCCAGTTCACCAAGGAGTTTCCTCTTTGTGCTGCTTACTAAACCCGTTTCTAAGGAGTCCATTCCAACTCACGGTGACGCCGTGTGGGTCAGCACCACGGGACCCCACATAATGCCTTATACCATATATATATATATATATATATATATATATATATATATATATATATATATATATATATATATATATATATATATTGTGCATAATGCCTTATACCTGGTCCCTTTGGCACCTTGTGATCGCACAGGCTGGTGTGCTTATTCCATGTGGGCTTTTTTGCTTCTGAGCCAGATGGCCGTTTGCTCACCTTCAAGCCTTTAAGACCCCAGACACTATCTCTTTTGATAGCCTCTGGCCTTTACTTCGGGGTCTTCAGTCCCTGCAGAGTGGACACATGCCTGCTGTGCGGGTATGGGACGTGTCGGAGCGCAGCCTGGTGGCGGAGCTTCAGGAGCATAAGTATGGCATGGCATGTGTGGCCTTCTCATCCAGTGCCAAGTACATTGTCTCAGTGGGCTACCAGCATGACATGATCGTCAATGTCTGGGCCTGGAAGGTGAGTGGGCTGCTGGCCTCAGGACAGGCGGGGCCGGGAGGGGAGCCAAGAAACTGCTGACCGGTGGCCTTTACTTCCGCCTGCTGGCCTCAGTCCCTTTCTAGAGAACTCCGAGCAGAAAGGAGCAACTGGGTATCTAGGATGCTGAAGAAGGGGCAGAAGGAGAGGTCAAGTTCACAGCTTGTCTAACCTTCAGTGTGTAAGTTTCTTTTCCCTCAGCTCCTAGAAGCAGAGCCTTGATTTCCCTTGACTTTCTCTCCAGAAAAACATTGTAGTGGCTTCCAACAAGGTGTCCAGTCATGTGACAGCAGTATCCTTCTCTGAGGACTGCAGCTACTTTGTCACTGCAGGCAACCGGCACATCAAGTTCTGGTACCTCGATGACAGCAAGACCTCAAAGGTGAGGCAGCAAGTAGCCACTAGGGTGGGGTCTGCCCAGATATGTTCCACCTGCGCCCCCTTCTGCATGCTCAAAAGCCCCTTGGAAGTCTCAGCTGGGCCAGGTGCTATGTCAATATGCAAGGGAAGCCTTCTCCCTCCCTCCCCAGGGCCTGCTTTCCAGGGGGTAGCCTGCAGGGTGTGTGGGTGGCACCTGTGGTGGGTCTCCACAGGTGAATGCCACTGTACCCCTGCTGGGCCGCTCCGGGCTGCTGGGGGAACCTGCGGAACAACCTGTTCACTGATGTAGCCTGTGGCCGCGGGAAGAAGACTGACAGCACCTTCTGTATCACATCCTCAGGGCAGCTGTGCGAGTTCAGTGACCCGGAGACTGTTGGACAAGTGGGTGGAGCTGAGTGTAAGTGAATACTTTGTCGGCACCCTCCCGTCTGTCACCTCCGGGCTCCAGGGCACCTGAGTCTGCATGCACGCTGGGGGAGGCCCCAGGCGGAGGAAGGTGTTTGGGAACCTCTCTGCTTGCTCGCCCTCTCTGTCTCTGCCTCTTCCTCTGCTTTCCTCTTCTGCTCAGCACACAGACAGCATCACAGTAAGTGTGCTGGCCCTGTCCGCTGCCTCTGCTGCCTTTCTCTGGGCCGGCCTTTTCTGGGTGTGTCTTTGCCCAAACCTCAGGTGCCTTATAAGGAAGGCTTGCTGACTCCTTCCCCCTAATTGCACGGGGCTGTGGGCCCTCTGGCCAGCTGCTGTTAGAGGGAGGGGCATTGAGGGGCTCTGCCCAGGGCAGCTGGCCTGCCTTGCGCTTGTCCTTGCCTCTTGGCTCATGGCTGTTGAGGTGTCCGGTGAAGGAGTGGACAGACGCCCTTGCTGACTGTGGCTTCTGTGCTCACAGACCACAGTGGCCCACTGCATCTCGGTGAGCCAGGACTACATCTTCTGCGGCTGTGCTGACGGCACCGTGTGCCTTTTCAACCCCTTCAACCTGCACTTCCTCAGCACGCTGCCTCGGCCCCATGCCCTGGGGACAGACATTGCCAGCATCACAGAGGCCAGGTGAGCGGTGTGGGTGGGCCCCTGAGTCCTGTCAGAGCCCCACTCTGTGCCAGGCCGTCCCTGGCATGCTGCAAGGAGAGGAGGGCACACATAGACCTCTGGGAAGACCCTTGCAGTCAAGCACAGGTGGGTCTTTTAGCATTTGTTGCTCACTGTGGGCAACCGTGGTAATCTGAGTCTGCAGTGTGGTAATGCATTGTCCTGTAAACACCACAGCTAGGACAGACGGGCAGTTCCTTAGGGTTTCTGAGAGAGGCTGGAAACCTGACGGAGCAGGCCTTTCTCCCTCAGGGTGGTCCTGGGTAGCAGCTAAGGTAGGAGGGTCTTATTGTAGCCTCGGGCCTTGGGTTGGGTGATTGCAGGAAGTGAAGTTTTGCTCTGGTTTCAGTGCTGTCAGGAAGCGGGGCAGTTCTGCAGTTGGGTATATTAATTTCTCATTCAGGGAAGGAGTGGGCTAAATCTGCAAATGGCAGGAAATGACATATGACCATGACTGGTTTGCACAGTGCCCTTCCTTTTCCTCTGACGTGAGTCTAGAAGGGCCTGACATCTGCTTGGCTGCATCACGGCCACACACTGTCCCCGCCTGATGTTGGGGGCTATGAAATAGCTTGTGTTCTTTTGCAGAGCCCCATGGCAAGGAATGCCAGGCCAGCCGCTGCGTTCTTTCTCCAGTGACTGCTGGCCAACCTGCTGCTCCTCCCTTTAGTGCCCCTTTTCATTAGCGCTAACTCACCAGTTTGCCCTGTCTGCCCTGGACACCCTGACCCCCTCTTTCCTCAGTCGCCTTTTCGCTGGAGTGGCCAATGCGAAGTATCGGGACACCATCACCTTGACCTTTGATCCTGCAAATCCGTGGCTGTCTTGTGTGTACAATGACCATAGTACTTATGTCTGGGGTGTGAAGGGCCCCAAGAAAGTGGGCAAGGTGTATTCAGCTCTGTATCATTCCTCCTGCGTCTGGAGTGTAGAGGTACGTGGGCCAGGTCTGCTGAGACTGACCGTGTTTCCTGGCCTACCATTAGGAGCTGGGGTTCCTCAAGTGTGGAATTTGTTTCCTCCAGCACCCTTGCTCCCCAAGCTGTGCCCCTGGGTCCCTTCGTATCTGTTAATTGGCTCTGAGGATGGGAGGGGATTTTAGTGCTGACTCATCTCAGACGTTTTTCAGTATGCCCCTGTGCAGTCTTAGCTTGGCCTCTTTGGACATGTTCCTGAACTTGACCAAACCTTAGTTTCTGCAATTGTGAAATGACATACCTGATGCATTTGATTTTTACGAACAGGAGACAATGTAAGTGGGAGATTTAGAATGCCTAGTACTTACTAGGTGCTTGGTTAATGTATATTCCTTTACTTGTTAAAGACAAGAGCTAATCATTATGACTTGCTTGCTATGGGACAAGCCGTTGCCTCCAGGGGACAGGATGGGGGAACTTTAGGCCCCCAAGGACAGAGGTTCAGGAGGGTTTAGCTGAAAAGGGTTGGGGACAAAATTTATTATCTCCAAGGGAAAGATACTAACTTGACAATGAAGAAACGGCAAAACCCACCCTTAGCCAAGTCATTAAGGTTAACATCCCGTGGCAGCAGCATGAATCTGGTGAGAGGGTACACTGAGAGGTTTCAAAATGTTCCCAGAAAATGTTATGACTCTTAAGAACTCCCAATAAAATGTTGAACAACAACAACCAACGTTGATGGAAAGTTTCTTTTAGTTCTGTTTTTCCATGCAGCCTCCTCCTAGCATTGTGTCTGGTATTCTTGACCCAAATGTATAAGGAACTTAGGATAGTCATGAGGAAACATCAGGCAACCTTCATTTGAGGTACACCTGCCAGAGTAACTTATCACACTCTCCCAGGTGTCAGGGTAGGAAAGACAAGCAAAGACTGAAAGCCGTTCTAGACTGGGACAGATGACACCCATGTGCCGTGGGGGCTCCTGGGATCCTGGAGCAGAAGAAGTACATTCGTGGGATAAACAAACAAACTCATTGGCATTGGGTTGATTCCAACTCAGAGCAACCCCCGCTGGTGACATTTAAATAAAGTCTAATAATGTTGTACCAGTGTGACCTCCGTGGTCCTTATCACTGTGTACTGTAGTGCATAAAACATTAATACGAAGGGAGACCAGGTGAGAGAGTTGAATGTGACATATCTTGACTCATTTTTCTAAAGGTTCAACCCAAAAGGTAAAGTAAAACAGCTCTTGATGGAGAGGAAAAGGTGGAAGGGGGTGGGTGATGATTCTTTCCCCCCGCTGCCTGGCACTGAACGGCCTCTCCTCTCTTCTCATTTTGCAGGGTCCACGAATTGCAGTTCCTGAGTGAAATGCTGAAGGTGGAGGCCCATGAGTCAGAGATTCTGTGCCTGGAGTACTCGAAGCCAGACACAGGTACCTGGCCCTGGCCTGGAATGGCCTTGAGTGAGCCCCTCCAGTCTGGCCAGAGCCACTGATACTTGTCCTGCCTCTTGACTATGGGGCTGATCGTTCTTTTGGCTACCAAAAGAGTTAGTGATCCTTCTTGATGTCTCTGAAGGCTTCTTGTTGTTTCTGAAGGCTTTGGGGAGGACTGCATCTCAACTCTGCCCGACTCCATGGCTCATGTGGCTTAAGGATGTGGGGCTCAGTTTCTCTGGGTGCTCTTTGCTGGGCACTCATGTTGGGCTGCGATCCACAAGCTCAGCAGTTTGAAACTACCAGCCGCTCTGCAGGAGAAAGGTGGGCCTTTCTACTCCTGTAAACAGTTACAGTCTCAGAAGCCCATAGGGGGTATTCACTATGAGTCAGCATTAACTTGATAGCAGCAGATTTGATTTTTGTAAAGTCTTTTTAAAGCCAACCAAAAGCTGAATCAGTGAAGAAGATCTGCTTTAGACATTGTGCTCTTTTAAAGAATAATCTGTCTGTGATCAGATTGACACAGGAACTTGGAAGGTTAGGTGAAAAGTTTAAGGGGCAGTGAGCTTATGTGTGTGATGGAAATTTGGAATTGGAAAAGGACAGTGAGAATGGCTACATAATTTCAGAAATATAATGAATGTTAGCAAATTGTACATGTAGAAATGATCGAATTGGTATATATTTTTGTGTGCATTGTTTTAGATCAGGGAGAAGACTCGAAGTTCAAATATAATTTACAGAGACCCCCCCTTGTTAAATCTTGAATGGGACAAAGTCCAGAAAAAACAAATCATCTGGTTGAGGGAGACCGTAAGCATGAGGCCATAATGGGGACTGAAGGATTCACAACAGCTCGGTCACATGGAAAACAAAGGAAGCCCCTTTAAAAGTCAAGTTCCCAGCAGATCAGACCATCACAGTTGGAAATGTGACTACAGAAATGGGAAAGGGACCATGATTGGAGTAAATACATTATTGCAGATTAGAAAAGTTTACAGGACTGGTTCAGGGCCCTCCAACCATCTTGGTCAGGGCATGAACGTGCAACCTCAGTACCCCAATTCCCATCAAGGGCATACTCAGGCAAGTTCTTGAGGGCTAGACTACTCCTCACCAGGCTGGCCAGAGGAGTGGGTGGAAGCAAACAAACTCTGCCTGAGGGCAAAGCATTTTACGTTGCTAGTTCAGAGTCATGGAGCTCTAGTGCCATAGAAGGTTATGGGTTGGGCGGTTAACCACAAGGTTTCACTCTTCAAAACCACCAGCCAGCTCCAGGGAAGAAAGATGAGGCTTTCTACTCCAATAAAAATATATAGTCTGGAGATAAAAAGCCCCAATGTAAGTTAACTGGGTTGATTCCTACTAGAGGGATAATGTGTGTGGGCCAGATGCTTGCAAGGTCCCTCAAGGCAATGCTGCCAGACTGCAGTCTCTGCTCCCTGCTGGTGGAGACAATGGATTGCTTTTCTCTAAAACTTGGAACCATTAGCTTGGTTCTAGTAGGTGGAGTTCACACCCTACTGATAATGGTTCATATGGAGATCCAGAAAACAGGTCAAAGTTAAGCTGCCATTCTAAATGTAGGATCCGCCCATTTTGTCACCTGTATACCCCCAATCCCTCCTCTTCCTATTGCATGTATGCCCCTAGACCACCCCTTCTCACCGCTGTATAACATAGTCCAAGTCCTTCCTGTGATGTATGTCTTTACCCTCCCGTTTCCAATTCCCCTTGTCCTCCTTCCCTTCCCCCTCTCTCCATGTGGACCACCAAGTGGGGCTGAGGTGAGCAATGCTACCATGATATGTGTGTGACTGCATTATTGTAATATCTCTTCTATCTCTCATGCTCCCAATGACTTTAATATTTATATCTCAACCCTTTATGTTTCCAGGGCTTTCAATGACATTAGGCATCTTTTCAATGTTTATGAATCATGCTTATGAACCTCTCTTCTGTTAGTTGTCTGTGTGTATGCATTGCCTGTATTAAAAACATATAGAACCGAGCAATTTGTCTGGAAAAATAATTTATAGAAACTTTATGTTAGATTGCCATGCGTTTTGCATAGCCAATTGTTCTTTTAAAACACTTTTCTTGTCATTGTGATACCATGCTAAAAGGTAAAAACATCTGTATATAGTCAAATAGCTTTATCTTTCCTTTAAAGACATGAACCTTCGTGTCTTGCTTAAAGTTTCCACCTCACTAAAGCTAAATTGCTACTCTCGAAAATAAATCCCTCTAAGTTTTTTAATGCTTTGAATATTTTATCGCTCTAATCCTCCTGGAGTTTATTTTTGAATGTAGTATGCTCCTTCCTTTGATTTCTTGTAAATTCAGCCAATTCAACCACTCATTAACCAAAGTATTCCTTTACCACTGGATTGTTTTGCCACCTTTGCTTTGCATAGCATATAGTTCTAAATTATATCCCAGACTACTGAATTATTTGCCAGAGTGGCTTTACTAATTGTACACTGGCATCACAACACGCGGGAGCTTCGGAAAGGTCGTGGGAGAAAGGAATGAAAAGAGAAGATAATTTCCCACGAATTTTTGAAGCTTCCTCGTACAGGTGCTTTACAGGAAGTCGACATTAGGGTTTATAATCAATAAAAAATTCAACTGTGATCCAAGAATGAGGGGCGTGACATTTCCTGGTTGAGACAAAAGCGAACAGGCGAGCAGAATACGAAAAGAATTGGTTAACCGATGAAACTGCAGCCAAGTGTTAGCTGTTATCACAAAAATGAACACACAGAATATTCTTGAACTTGGAAGTGGGAACTTCAGCCTTTCAACGGCCATCGACGGTGCGGGGCAACATCCCCGCACTCCTACGCTCAGGAAGGGGGTTCTGGGGTCTGCGGCGCCGCGGGGCACAAGTGGGGCGAAGGGCTGCGAGGGAACGCCGAGGCAGAGGGGTCCCCGCGAGGCGGCTGCGGGCCGCTCCAGAAGGCAGGGGTCCGGGGGCTCTGCGGTCCCTCAGGACCCTCCAGGAGAGGCTCCAGAAAGGCAGCTGGAGGCCCCGGCCGGCCGTGCAGCTCGCTGGGAGGCGCGGGCGCACGTGCTCCGCCGGTCCGGGCGGCGGGGGCGGCTGAACGGGCCCTGGCCGTGGGCGGCGGGCGGCGGGCGGCGGGCGGGCGCAGTGCGGCGCCGGGCAGGCGGGAGGTGACCGCGCGGGGCGGTCGCGGCGGCTGGGGCTACTGACGGCACACGGATCCGGAGCGCACTGCGCGGGGCGGGGCGCCGCGCAGGTGAGAGCGGCAGCGGACCCGGATGCGGCGCGGCTGAGGGCGGCCGAGGGCGGGGGGTCGCGGCGGCTAGCTCTTGGAGATCCCGGCCGGAGGCTCCGGCGCCGGTGCTGCGCTTCCTGCCGGCTCGAAGAACGAGCCCGAGCCTGGCTGCACTCGGGATGCCTTGCTGAGGCTCCGCCGGACGTCCCCAACAGGGGGGGGGCGGGGCGGGGCGCGTTCGGGCGCCTCCTGAGGGCGCCTCAGCGGAGAGCGGCGTTGGCGCCGTGGAGTCTACGCTCCACGCGGGCGGCCCAACCCGCCTGCCACTCAGGTGTCTTTTTGCACGGAAGTGAGTTTTAGGAGCGGGAAACCTGTGGTGGGCGTGACTGACGTGTTTTTAAATCATTTTCTATACATTTAAAGCTGTAAAGGCAAAACTTCATGATCCAATTAATATAGCCAAAAATTCAGGCTTGATAGAAACATTTAGAATCCAGGCACTGGGGGTAAAGTCCCCTTATTCCCATCTGTTATTGGAGGAAGGTATGAGAGAGATTGGATACTGCGGTGGGAAGAAATAGAGCCAAATAGGAATGTCTGCTTCTATAGGGAGAATGTATCAGCCATGCGCTCACTTTAAGGCAGCACAGCTTTAAGGGAGAATCTGTGGAAATGATAGATTACCGCAGGAACATGAACTTGGAGTATATCTCCAACTAACAGAGTGGTGGTCTTCCAGCCATGGAACATTAGTCTCCCAGATTCCCTCTGTACCAGTCAGGGAATAAGTCCCAGTATTATTTCCCTTGGTGCTAGTATCCCACATCTCCCCTCTCTGCATTATGTTTAAGATTCAATAGTGTCACGGAGGCAACATGGTCTCTTTTCATATCTATTAGCTTCCTATAGAAGTGACATGAGACTGCAAGCATCACAATTATGATAAAAAACACAGTCAGACTGGAACTTAAGCTATGTGAAGTACTTTGCCCCCAAGCTCGCGGGTCCAACCCTTCCATGCTACTCATCAATTGCTTAATCACATCAGAGCCAGGAGAAGCCTCAAGCTTGTCTTTGAATGTATAGAAAATATCCTTTTTAAGCTGATCAATATCTAATGAAATATTTCCCTTAAACCCTTGCAAATGTTTCCTAATCAAATTCCAATCATGCAATGTCTTATTATAAGGATAAGTGGTTATACAGAAATCAGTTACATTCCAATCACATTATAGCATTGACAAATTCAAAATCTTGACCTTTCAGCAAAGCAGTCTGCAGTAATATTCCAGTCACATTGTATAAAATGTTCAGTTATGATAGCATCCCAGAGTGTCTCTTAGACAGCGTCAGCAATGGAAGAAATACCTCAGCAGTCAGCAATCGCCATTCTCAGGAATCTTCGAGGTCTTCTTGACGTTTTGAATAACTTCAATAACAGTGACCCGCTTTCTTCTGGGCCTTGCTGGCTGAAGAGAAATCCACCTATCTCCTTTACCTGTGAAAATATAAAGAAATAGCCCCTCTCTTTGGGGTATCATTAACCTGAAAAAAGGATTTATGATTAATATTGGTTGGCCTCTCCATCTCTTCCTTGTCCATCTTTCTCCAAAGGTGGTTGCGTCCTTTTAAAGGGAGTCCATCAGTTTTATTCTGTAAAAAACATACATGCATAGCCTTTTCTCCAGGTGAATGGACCTGGATCCCAAACACAGTTTCCATCATCCTCAGATTTCTTAGGATCAATTTTCTCTGTAGAATTGAAAACGTGTTTATCTTCCCTAATTTTATTACAAGCTTTTAGTACGGAGAAAAAATTTTTAGTTAAAATGAGTAAATGAACTTTGTCACACATAAGATTCCTCTTCTCCTCCTTCTGTTTTAACAATTTAAATAGTAAAGCATTGCTAGATCTTGAACCAGTAAAAGTACTAGTTAGATAACCTTCATTGTTATGTAAATACTGGCTCCCATCCCTCAGAGAATTAAGAGAGCTAACTAATTGGGAGAACTTCTTATCATACTTTGAAAGACTGAAAAAATTCTTAATAAATTTGTTCAGCTGATCTTGAAGTAACTTACCAAGCAGACATTTTTTCTCCAGGCTTACCAATAAGGTTATAGGCTCAATTGAGCCGTTTTGCCTCTCAGGCTTCTCACACTGTATGATTTTACCTTGCAATATTCTGTCTTGGTTAACTTCACTCATTCCCTCTATGCTGGCTTTAGGGGAAGTTAATGGGAGGGCCTTAGGCCCCCCTGAATGCCCTAAGGAAATGACCCGGCATCCACAGTTAACAAACCTTTTTCCTTCCATTTCTAATTCCATGTGGGGGCGCTGTTTCTCCACAACAGCAGTCCAGAAGACTGCTTGATTTATAGGGTGGTCAAACTTCTCAAGTACTCTTTCCTGATAGGTATAAATTTTTACTCTAGAAATGCAAGGAAGGGAAAATTGGCTTAAGCGATCCTACATTTTTACAAACCATGGTATATCAGAACTCATTACTGCCTTAATTTCTTCTTCACAATCCTGACCAATAACTCCAGCAACACCTTGAGAATTTATGTTGGACTTTCTTTTTTTTTTGGACTTTCTTAATAAACTTCCTATAGTTCTTTTAGGTAGTGGACCCCAATTACTGCTCTTCGTTTCTGATTCAATCACAGTTTTGGGCTTTTTCTTACAACTCTTATCAACTCCAGTATCAATTTTAATTTCTTGAGTACTAAGGTTAAATCTTCCTGATAGAAACTGTATTAATCTTTCAATAAGAGGTCCCTGCTTTTGAGGATCAAGCTCCTGTGAAGGCTTCTGAGCCATCTCTTGGTTATTCAAACCAACTGCAGTGAGAACAGAGACTAGGTTTTTGCCTCTTTGGCTAGGTCTGTTCTCCTGCTGTGAGGCTGCTAGATAAAGGCGATTTCTCTCAAAGATCTTCTTTGCTCCAGTAGGCAGACACCTTGCCTACCACGCTCTGCTATGAGGGCTCTGCATCAAGCTTCTTCCACTATTTTCCCGCCGGGAAGTCTTTGCTAATGGCGACCCTTCACTGTTGATTTTTGAACGACATTGGCTCACCCAATGAGTTCCCTTCCTACAATGGAGGCAGAGTTCAGGTTCGTTTAAACCCGATCTCCATGGTCCTGGCCCATGCTCTGACATTGGCCGCAGCCTGCTCTGCCTACACTCTTTTGAAGATGACTTGTCTTCCCACAACTAAAGCACTTTCTTCCAGGTCTGATATAGTTTGCCAATGAAGCTGCCATGAGGTCTGCCTTGTATTCCTCTGCCTCTACATTCCTGCATATCCTAAAATAACCCAGCAGAGTGCCCTGTTCGCTGTAGGGATGCAAGGCATTTTTACAGTGCTTATTAGAGAAATCATAAGATAGCTTGTGCACTAGGTCTCTTACTGCCTGAACATTCTTCACACATTTGGAAATAGCATCTTCCAGTCGGGACACAAAGTCAGCGTAACGCTCATCATTCTGTTGTCTTATAGCCCTGTAACGCGGCGTTCTCTCTTCTGATGGAATTATCTTTTCCCAGGCCCTTAAGCAAACCTCATGTATCTGTCCTATTGTCTGTTCAGTAAACTGTAGTTGAGACTCAACTGTAATATAATTTGCATCCCCTAGCAATTGATGAATTCCTATATCTATCCCATCCTCAGCATTCTTCCCAGCTCTTGCAAGGGCTGCTTCCTTCCATAGCATTTGATATCACAAACATTCTGAAGAGTAAAGACAAATTCTCACTAAAGCTTTCCAATCTGTAGGGGTCCAGCTGTCAGACTCTGCTAGAGCCCTTATCATGCTAATTACAAAATGTGAGTCTGGGCCGCAGTCATTGATTGCCTGCTTGAGATCTTTTAGCAACTTAAAAGGCAAAGGCACTGTGAATTCCTTTTGGTTCTAACAGGATAAGACATCTTGCCTTCTAAATCTTCTTCTGCAATCCCTCTTCCTACTCTGGAGAGTAAAGGTGCTTTCCTATACTTTGCTTCTTTACGTCTATTCTCTGAGCTACTCTTTTCAATCTGGATATCTTGGAGTTCCACTTCCTGAACTTCACCTTCTGTGCTAGCTCTCCTAGTTTGCATTTCTTTGGAGCTAATCTCTCTACCTTCAGGGCTGGCTTGCTTGATTGTTTTACAATCTCTGGCCTTTCTTACACTAAATTCCAGCAGGAGAGCAGTTGCTTTTACTATGTCCCCTTCTGACTCAGGCTCATTCTTTTAGCTCTGCCTAAAATCTTCTCATCTGCCTGAAACCCGTTCTCACTGCTTCTCATCTGATTTAAATTTGGGCATCTTAGACGTTGCCTGTTCTGCTTCTTGGCTTTCTCTACCTTTGAAAGCAAGGGAGCTTCCTGGGATTGTTTAATAGCCATGCTTTGGATCTTGCAATCCACTGCCTCTAGTACTGTATCACCTTTAAACCTTCGGAGTCTGCAGTCTCGCGAGAGCATACAGGCTTTGGCAATGAGGTTCTGTTCTAGAATTGGAGGCTTTAGATAACAAACCAATCCCTGCCTTTTCAGTTTTTCCTAAAGTTTCTTAACCTAAATCATGCTTATTCACAGACACTTTAGCTTGCTTTTCTAGATTTGAATAGACACAAGACTTCTCGCTAGACTGTTCATCCTTATTCTCTTCCTCCTGCAAAAGTTTTAAAACCATCTTAACTTGTACCCACAGAGACCACTTCTCCATAGGGATACTCTCCCCATCTCTGTGCTTCCTTTAAGTTGACAATGACCTCCTCCCAGGTCTCTAAATCAAAAGTTCCTTCCTCTGAGAACCATGAATTATACCTTTTTACTACTTTTAGAAAACATTGTATCTTTTTCTTCGTTACTTTTACACCTTGTCTTTTCAGTAAGTAGAGAGCATGGTACCATAAGTTTCAGGTTTACTTTTACCTTGCTCCCATTATCCTCTTTAAAATTCTAATTCACTATTTCCACTACTTCTCTGTCAATCCCCACACCGGATCCTCACTTCGCACAATTTTCAAATTCACTCTACGTACCAATGGGGCCATATAATTGTTATATGGGATATAACTCATATTGTCCCACGTTGTGCGCCATTTGTCTGGGGAAGCCCGCCTTGTGCTGGGGCTCCAGCCTCCAGCCCGGTCCTTGAGCCTCCTGCCTGGTCTCCATCCCACCTCCCTTCGTCCACACTGAGCGTGGACCTGGCTGGTAAGATCATGGCCATCCAGGAGGTGAGCATGCTACCATGAATTGTGTCTGACTGCATTATTGTAATGTCTCTTCTATCGCTCATGCTCCCGGTGACTTTAATATAATATTTATATATCTCAACCATACAATTGTGCTTATTGAACCCAAGATTACTGGTGGGGGGCTGGCACCCCAACTCATACCACAGTACATACCATTTGTCTAGTTCTTCAATGCTTCCTCTCCCGCTCACTCCCTCCAACTATCATGACCTCAGCTCTACCTTACAAAGCCGGCTAGACCAGAGCATGTACACTGGTACAGATAAGAACTCTCAACACACAGAATCCAGGACAGATAAACCCTTCAGGAACAGTAATGGAAGTAGTGATAACATGAGGGTAGGGATGAGATGGAGGGAACTGATAGCAATGATTGATGTATTAACACTCACACCCCAGGGGGACAAGCAACAGAAACATTGGTGAAGTGAGACCTTGGACATTGTAAAATATGAAAGTATAATTTATCAAGGTTTCATGAGGGTGGGAGAGTGGGAGAGAAGGGGGGAAAAGGAGCTGATACCAAGGGGTCAAGTATAAAGAAAATGATGATGGTACCGTAGGTACAAATGTGCTTGATACAATTGATGTATGCATTGTTATAAGTGGTGTAAGAGCCCCCGATAAAATGACTTAATTTTTTAAAAGTGTTTAGGTAGATCTTGATGGAGGATAGATTGAGAAACAATAGTTTCAGAATTTGATAATTTTGCTTAATAATCAAACTGAAAACTCACTGCCATTGCATCTTTTGTGACTCACAGCAACCCTGACTTTCAGCAACCCTATTGGACAGGGTAGAGCAGCCCCTGTGAGTTTCTGAGACTGCAACTCTTTACAGGGGTAGAAAGCCCTAACGTTTCTCTCTCAGAGCGGGTGGTGGTTTTGAACTATGTGGGTAGCAGCCCAAGTGAAAACCACTATGCCACCAGGGCTCCCTGTGCCACATAGCGGGAGCTGTTGTTTTCCCAAACATTCACTTGGCTATTTCTTTTATAAGAAGCCAAGTAATTTGGCAGCTTATTTCTGTTCCAGTTTTCTTATATAGAAAATGTGGTGACAGTGTGAACCTGTTTGTTGTAGTTTATGTGAACATAATTGAGTGATCTAGACCAAGTGAGCTAGACCAAGTGAGCTGACTGGTCAAAAATCAGACCTGTGGATTGCCAAATTGGTTCTGCTGAGATTGGGGCTTTCCTGGATCCACAGGCTTCCTCCAAGCTGTGTCCGAGAAGCTCTGCATTTTAGAGCTACATTTTATAGTTGAAAGAGAGGCCTAAGGAGGGAGGGAGTCCTTAAGCTCTAAGACCTTAATGCTGTCATTGCTGTCCTCTTTTAGTGTACCTGCAGTTTCCACACTGCAGTGGGAACCATTGAAACAGCTATTCTCATTCTCTGAGATGGTGTGCCACCCCACTCCATACCACCACCACCTCATCCCTTTCTCTTATTGTAGAGATAATGCCCCTTCCATATGTATCTCAGATATTCAATTAATGAAGAAAGACAAAAGTAGGAGAAATGATTTAGATGAAGGAGACCATAAGCATGAGGCCATAATGGGGTCCAAAGGCTGTGTGGCCATGTCGCTAATTATAGAAATGGATGAAATCTGCCACAAAAATGTGATTGGAGGCAGAGCAATTCATCACTCTCTCAGGCAGGACTACATAAGTGAGAATGGGGCCATTATGGAGACATGGAGACGATCACAGATTAGAAAGGCTTACTGGATTTGTTCTGGGGCCTTCCGACCACTATAACTCATGACCATAGGGTCTTAGACTTTCCTAATTTCCATTGAGGACCTTCCCAGGGAAGTCCCAGAGGGCAGATTGCTCCTCTCTGCTCTGGCTAGTTGTTGTTGCGTGCCATTGAGGACACTTGGACTCGTCGTGACCTCACATACAACCGAATGAAACACTGTAGGGTCGTGCACCATCCTCACAATTGTTCCTGTGCCTGAACCACCGATGAAGCCACTGAGTCCATCCACTTCTTCGAGGACCTCCTCTGTTTCATGGCTTCTCCACTGTACCAAATAGGATGTCCTTCTCCAGGGACTGGTCTCTCCTGACAACATGTCCAAAGTATGTAAGATGGCGTCTTGCCATCCTTGCCTCTAAGCAGCACTCTGGCCTTATTTCTTCTGATACAGATTGGTCAGTCCTTCAGCAGTCCATGGTACTGTCAGTAGTCTTCTGGTGGACCACAATTCGATGCATCTGTTCTTCTACAACCTTCCTTATTCAGTGTCTAACTTTCACATGCATATGATGCAATGGAAAATAGCATGGCTTAGGTCATGTGCACCTTAGTCCTCAGAGTAACATCATTGTTCTTCAACACTATAAAGAGGTTTTCTGCAGCAGATTTACCCATTACAATACATCTTTTGATCTCCTGACTGCTGTTTCTATGAACATTGATAGTGGATCTAAGCAAGACAAAATCCTTGACAACTGAAGCCCTTTTCTCTGTTTATCACCTATTGGTCCAGTTTTGGGGATTTTGGTCTTCCTTATATTGAATTGTAACCCATATTGAAGGCTGCAATCCTTGATCTTCAGCAAGTGGTTCAATTCCTCCTCACTTTCAGCAAACAAATGGTGTCATATATGCACACAAGCAGGCTCCCAAAAGTTAGTGGAACAAGGAATCAAAAGAGAATGGAATTTTTCAGGGACTTTTTGAAATACCAGTGTGTGTGTGTGTGTGTGTGTGTGTGTGTGTGTGAGAGAGAGAGAGAGAGAGAGAGAGAGAGAGAGAGAGAGAGAGGAGATGTGGGCATAAAACAAACATCAAGCAACATAAGGGAGAATGCTGTTGGCTGCTGTTGAACTGATTCCGGTGCGCATGCACAGTGACCTGCTGTGTGCACCATAGTGACCCCTCAGAAGCAGATCATCAAGCCTACCTTTCAACTGAAATTCTGAGAATTCACAATTTTCAGAAGTATGTGGATAACAGTGAAAGCCAAAATTCTATTTGCACAGTCCCCACGTGGATTAAGCTTCCAGTGAATTCCTTCAGACCATTGACCAGGGATGTGAACACTCTTGCCACCAGGCAGAGGGCATTGGAAAGTGGATTACCCCTTAGGCAGCCCATGGTGGGGCTTAGAGACTTGCCTAAGTGTATCCTTGAATCGAGGCTGCCATTCTGGGCTGCACGGTCATGAGTCATGCCCCCAAAGCCTTGGTTGTTTGGCCCTGGACCACTCTTGTAAACTGTCCTGTTTAACACAGGTCCCAATCCTTGTCCTATTCTTGCTTCTGTAGTCCCACCTGGAACTGTGATGTTGGGATCTGCCGCCATGTCCTTTCAAGTCTGTGAATCTCAGATAACCCTTACATATCAATAAGACCTCTTGCTAATAGTTTCCCTCCCCTCATCTCGATGGCATGTGTTGGCCCTTGGACTATCTAGGTTACCTAGCGGGCATTTGGATTATGTAGGCTCCCTAGCGGGAATTTGGACTATATAGATTACCTAGCGGGCAATTAGACTTTGTAGGTTATCTAGCGGGCACTTTGACTATCTAGGTTACCTAGCTAGCACTTGAACTATCTACGTTACCTAGCGGTTACTTGGAGTATGTTGGCTACCTACCGGGCTGTTGGACTATCTAGGTAACCTAGCCGGCACTTGGGCTATCTAGGTTAACTAACGGGCACTTGGACTATGTAGGTTCCCTAGCGGGCCCTTGGACTATGTAAGTTCCCTAGCGGGCACTTGGACTATGTGGGTTCCCTAGCGGGCATTAGGACTATCTGGGTTACCTAACGGGCACTTGGACTATGTAGGTTAACTAGCGGGCTTTGGACTATGTAGGTTACCTAGCGGACACTTGGACTATGTAGGTTCCCTATCGTTCACTTGGAGAATGTAGGTTAACTAAGGGGCACTAGGACAATGTAGGTTACCTAGCGGGCCTTGGGACTATCTAGGTTACCTAGGGGGAACTTGGACTATGTAGGTTTACTATTGGGCACTTGGACTATCTAGGTTACCTTAGCAGGCACTTGGACTATGTAGGTTAACTAGCGGGCACTTGGACTATCTAGGTTACCTAGCAGGCACTTGGACTATGTACGTTTCCTAGCGGGTACTTGGACTATCTATGTTAACTAGCGGGCACTTGGACTATGTAGATTCCCTATCGGGCACTTGGACTATGTAGGTAACCTAGTGGTCACTTGAACTGTCTAGGTTACCTAGCGGGCATTTGGACTATGTAGGTTAACTAGCGAGCTCTTGGACTATCTAGGTTAACTAGCGGGCACTTGGACTATTAGGGTCCCTAGCGGGCATTTGGACTATATCGGTTACCTAGCGGGCACTTGGACTATGTAGGTTAACTAGCGGACACTTTGACTATCTAGGTTAGCTAACGGGCAATTGGACTATCTAGGTTCCCTAGCGGGCACTTGGACTATGTAGGTTCCCTAGCGGGCACTTGGACTATTTAGGTTACCTAGCAGGCACTTTGACTATCTAGGTTAACTAACGGGCACTTGGACTATGGAAAGAAGTGCCTAATGGTCACCAGGACCCATGGTTAATCCAGGCGTGGTCATCTGATTCCAATCGATCAGACCTAGCTATAAATCACTTATATGTCTGGGTAATTAAAAGCAAATATAAATTTTCAAAAAAAATAATGTTGCATGGGATAGAAAGAGAATACATAACAACATCAGACATAAATATGCCTCAAGACAAACTCATTGTGCACATCCAGAATACATAATGGCTCTTGCTAAGATGCATTTCCCACTAGACCCTACCCCAAGCCAGTAAAAGCCAGAAACTCTACAGTAAACTGTGGATTGTACTACTCTGAAATGGGAGCTGTGTCTCTAGACCTAATTTGGGGCTGTTCGTGCTGAGGACTCACCAATACCTGCTGCAGTGACAACAGTCCAGGTGAGAATAAGGAAATCTGGATGACAGCCAGGATATAGGAGCACTGAGACCTCAAATTGCTTCTAGGCGAGCATGGCCTAATGGGCTTCCATTTATGCACCTCTGGCAGGAGGAGTTTGTTCTGGAAAGTAATGGTTTCTAAGGAAGTATTTCTTAAACTTTCACATGCATGCACTTACCCAGGTTCCTGGAAATCGGGCTGGGGGGCAGATTCTGATTTTGTGGGTTCAGGGTGGGGGGTCTAGGATCCAGCAGTTCTAGAGGCCCTGGTACTCTTGGGCTGTTAACCACAAGGACAGTAGTCCTAAACCACCAGCCACTCCTTGGGAGAAATATGAGGCTGTAGACTCCGGGCAAGAGTGACAGTCTGGGAAACCCACAAGGGCAGTTCTACCCTGTCCTGTAGGGTCACTATGAGTCAGCATCAACTCGATGGCCTTAGCATGGGAGAAGCTAATGCTGATGTTGCTGGTTCCTTGACCTATCATACTTTGAGTGGCAAAGTCCCAAGGGCCTTCCCGGATGTGATGGCCAAAAGCAGTAGTGTTCACCCTTGGTCATACTTTGGAATCCCTTAGGAGCTTTCAAGCCTCCCATTGGCCTGGCGCCATCCCAGACCAATGAAGCAAGACTTAGTGGAAGCAGGATTCAGGTCACGGTCAGTGAGAAAGCCCCCTTGGCAATGCCAACGTACAGCCAGTGCAGAGTCGAACTGGTCGACGACTCCACATGACTCCATATACTTTGGTGAAGCCAGCTGTTTGGGCAAGGTTTTCAGAGTTACCACCCATGTAGACTTGTTGGTGATAGTGCATTAAATAGAGCACATGCAGTGCATTGCATGAGTGTCCTATGTCATGCAACCACACCAGGGGTATGTTGAGCCAATTTCTCTGGGAGACCAAGGGTGTTGGCTCCATCCTGAACGTTGGCAGGGTAATGGACTGACACAGAGGAAACTCATTCTCTTTGTGGTGGTGCACTAATGGGTTCTTCACAGAAGGCCAAGTCCATGGCTGCAGATGCTCACGGGGCTGAGGGAGCAGGTCAAATCCTAAGTCCGAGGTGGGTGTTTGCATATTTACATGCCCTCACTGCCATCAAGTCCATTCCAACTCACAGGCCCATGGGAATGAGTAAAATGGCCCCCGTGGGTTTCTGAGACTGTGATTCTTTAGAGGAGTAGAAAATCTCCTCTTTCTCCAGAGGAGCGGTTGGTCATTCAAACTGCTCACCTTGAGATTAACAGTCCAACTCCTGACCACTCTTGCCGTCAGAATTCTATTTATTTACACAAGTATATATATATATCCTTTCCCAAAAGAACTCCACATTTTCAAATCATTCTTGACACTCATGGCCTTTTTTTCCTTTATAGCCATGCCTTTGGTTGAAACACAGATATAAGAGAAATATTTATCTACTTATAGGGGTACCAAAGTAGCTTTGGTGGCATAGTGTTTGCATGTTGGGCTGCTAACACCAAAGTCAGCACTTTGAAACCACCAGCCACTCCGTGGGAAGAAGAGTCTGTCTACTCCTATAAAGAGTTACAGTCTCAGAAACTCACAGGGACAGATCTACTCTGCCTCATAGGGTCACTATGAGTCAGCATCACCTCCCTGGCAGTGAGGTAGATTTTGGTTTCATAGAGAAACAAGTCAGTCCTGAGCTGCTAAAGACAAGGTTGGCAGTTTGAACCCACCAGCTGCAGAGAAAGAGGAGGCTTTCTATTCCCATAAGGAGCTACAGTTTCAGAAATACCCACAGGGGAAATTTTAACCTCTCCTGTAGGATCAATATGAGTCAGAATCGACTTATCGGTGGTGAGCAAGTGGAGGGGACCCTAAACAGGTTCCGGTGGACCTTAAGAGTTCTACTAATTGTGCATGCTCTGTAAAATGTAAACCAAGATTTTACTTTTGCAAACATTATTTTTTCTAAACACGTCTAACTGTGAAACTATACTCGCATGCGGGTCTTTGAACCTGGTCAGTGGTCTGGGGAAGTGAAGGGGCCTGACATCCTTTGTTGTTGTTAGTGCTGTCCAGTCATTCTGACATCACAGGGACCTTCTTTGCAACACAAGGCAGCACTGCCCGGTCCTTTGCCAGCCTCAGGGGTAGTATGTTGGAGCCCATGGTTTCAGCTACCGTGTCCTCCAGTTCACCAAGGAGTTTCCTCTTTGTGCTGCTTACTAAACCCGTTTCTAAGGAGTCCATTCCAACTCACGGTGACGCCGTGTGGGTCAGCACCACGGGACCCCACATAATGCCTTATACCATATATATATATATATATATATATATATATATATATATATATATATATATATATATATATATATATATATATATTGTGCATAATGCCTTATACCTGGTCCCTTTGGCACCTTGTGATCGCACAGGCTGGTGTGCTTATTCCATGTGGGCTTTTTTGCTTCTGAGCCAGATGGCCGTTTGCTCACCTTCAAGCCTTTAAGACCCCAGACACTATCTCTTTTGATAGCCTCTGGCCTTTACTTCGGGGTCTTCAGTCCCTGCAGAGTGGACACATGCCTGCTGTGCGGGTATGGGACGTGTCGGAGCGCAGCCTGGTGGCGGAGCTTCAGGAGCATAAGTATGGCATGGCATGTGTGGCCTTCTCATCCAGTGCCAAGTACATTGTCTCAGTGGGCTACCAGCATGACATGATCGTCAATGTCTGGGCCTGGAAGGTGAGTGGGCTGCTGGCCTCAGGACAGGCGGGGCCGGGAGGGGAGCCAAGAAACTGCTGACCGGTGGCCTTTACTTCCGCCTGCTGGCCTCAGTCCCTTTCTAGAGAACTCCGAGCAGAAAGGAGCAACTGGGTATCTAGGATGCTGAAGAAGGGGCAGAAGGAGAGGTCAAGTTCACAGCTTGTCTAACCTTCAGTGTGTAAGTTTCTTTTCCCTCAGCTCCTAGAAGCAGAGCCTTGATTTCCCTTGACTTTCTCTCCAGAAAAACATTGTAGTGGCTTCCAACAAGGTGTCCAGTCATGTGACAGCAGTATCCTTCTCTGAGGACTGCAGCTACTTTGTCACTGCAGGCAACCGGCACATCAAGTTCTGGTACCTCGATGACAGCAAGACCTCAAAGGTGAGGCAGCAAGTAGCCACTAGGGTGGGGTCTGCCCAGATATGTTCCACCTGCGCCCCCTTCTGCATGCTCAAAAGCCCCTTGGAAGTCTCAGCTGGGCCAGGTGCTATGTCAATATGCAAGGGAAGCCTTCTCCCTCCCTCCCCAGGGCCTGCTTTCCAGGGGGTAGCCTGCAGGGTGTGTGGGTGGCACCTGTGGTGGGTCTCCACAGGTGAATGCCACTGTACCCCTGCTGGGCCGCTCCGGGCTGCTGGGGGAACCTGCGGAACAACCTGTTCACTGATGTAGCCTGTGGCCGCGGGAAGAAGACTGACAGCACCTTCTGTATCACATCCTCAGGGCAGCTGTGCGAGTTCAGTGACCCGGAGACTGTTGGACAAGTGGGTGGAGCTGAGTGTAAGTGAATACTTTGTCGGCACCCTCCCGTCTGTCACCTCCGGGCTCCAGGGCACCTGAGTCTGCATGCACGCTGGGGGAGGCCCCAGGCGGAGGAAGGTGTTTGGGAACCTCTCTGCTTGCTCGCCCTCTCTGTCTCTGCCTCTTCCTCTGCTTTCCTCTTCTGCTCAGCACACAGACAGCATCACAGTAAGTGTGCTGGCCCTGTCCGCTGCCTCTGCTGCCTTTCTCTGGGCCGGCCTTTTCTGGGTGTGTCTTTGCCCAAACCTCAGGTGCCTTATAAGGAAGGCTTGCTGACTCCTTCCCCCTAATTGCACGGGGCTGTGGGCCCTCTGGCCAGCTGCTGTTAGAGGGAGGGGCATTGAGGGGCTCTGCCCAGGGCAGCTGGCCTGCCTTGCGCTTGTCCTTGCCTCTTGGCTCATGGCTGTTGAGGTGTCCGGTGAAGGAGTGGACAGACGCCCTTGCTGACTGTGGCTTCTGTGCTCACAGACCACAGTGGCCCACTGCATCTCGGTGAGCCAGGACTACATCTTCTGCGGCTGTGCTGACGGCACCGTGTGCCTTTTCAACCCCTTCAACCTGCACTTCCTCAGCACGCTGCCTCGGCCCCATGCCCTGGGGACAGACATTGCCAGCATCACAGAGGCCAGGTGAGCGGTGTGGGTGGGCCCCTGAGTCCTGTCAGAGCCCCACTCTGTGCCAGGCCGTCCCTGGCATGCTGCAAGGAGAGGAGGGCACACATAGACCTCTGGGAAGACCCTTGCAGTCAAGCACAGGTGGGTCTTTTAGCATTTGTTGCTCACTGTGGGCAACCGTGGTAATCTGAGTCTGCAGTGTGGTAATGCATTGTCCTGTAAACACCACAGCTAGGACAGACGGGCAGTTCCTTAGGGTTTCTGAGAG